>NW_015642448.1:1761304-1772417 GCF_001515625.1 Sinocyclocheilus rhinocerous | reverse complement strand
GAAAGGCAATTTTTCACGTAGGCTGACAAAAGCTAGCCAAAACTAGGAAAACAAAGCCTGAAAAATAATTTCACTTTTATATTATCAGAATATGAATTATATAGGACTTACTCATCGTAACAACTTGCTGGAAAATCCTCAGCTGGATCAATTCTCTCCTCAAAATACAACCGTTCGTCGTCGGAGTCGCAATCTTCTTCTGAGGAAACGGTAAATTCTTCATCACTGTCCAAAATCAACTCCAGAGCTTCCTCGCCTGAATAGCGTGCCATCTTCCAAACGCGTAGAAAAGTCAAAGAAAGAAACTGGAAACTTGATCTTTTTTATCGCATTGCCCGGGGTGCGTGTGCCTCGTAGGTGAATCACCGAACTATTCTCCCTGTGAATAGCGTGTGGGCGTGTCCCGCCTCAGGTCATTATCAGATAATGAAGTGAGACGGAGAAACTGTACCTGTCCTTGGTTTCATATTGATTACATAAACTGAGAATATTTGTTTTCGTTTTGACTTGCTTCATTTAAAAGTAGACATCTCAAGCTTTCCATAGATATAATTCTCATGTCTCTATGTCAAGTCTTCGCTGAGTTTTGGTTTATTTTACTGACGCGTTTTAGAGGGATATTCGCGGAGACTGAGAAAGCTGAACGCACACCCTGTTTATTTTCTTTATTTAACAAAAACACAATGTTTTGTTGTTATTGTGAGTGTACATAAATAAAAGTAGACCCTTTACAGATTCGAATGGTGTATTACTCTTATGTGTACAAACAAAAATTAACGAGCATTTTAAGTTCTTTTTGCTCTTATCAGTAAAATATGCACGTGGTGGCGCCGGCGCCACCGTCGACCAGCAATTATTATATGATGCAATCAAACTTATAGCAAAATGTGGTAGTTCTGTATGTTGTTTCAGGGTTGGCATCATCTGAGGTCCTATGAGGGGTTGGCATCATCTCTTCTCAGGTGTAACGGAAAATATTAGCGGTTTTGAAACTTTCAATTTTCAAATCGCGGTATACCTTGAAACCGGTAATCGGCCCATGCCTAGGTTCGGCTAATGTATGTTTCTGTTGATGGATGCGCATTCTGGCTTCCCAGTACATTACAAAAACAGCGATGGGGGAAAAAAAAACCATGGACAAACTAGGGCTGCGCGATAAATCGCATGCGATATTTAACGGTAAATCTCCGGTAAAACGGAAATGTAATCAGCGGTAAATCTCCATCACGTGCGGGCTTTCACATGGAGCAGCATTTACTACACAGAGCCGTTGTTCACTGACAAGCTGCACAAAACCACGATCATATTTTTCGCATGTTTTGCGCAGCTTGTCAGTGAGCAACGGCTCTGTGTAGTAAATGCTGCTCCATGTGAAAGCCCGCACGTGATGGAGATTTACCGCTGATTACAGAACCGGCTTTACTGACCAGATGCGCGTTAAATATCGCATGCGATTTATCGTGCAGCCCTAGGACAAACCATTCACTCTTGTTCAATGCGAGTGCCGTATGCTGGAATATGAGCTGTCATTTATTCTGTCATCGTGCTGATAGCGTGCGTGCACAGGTGAGACCTGAACAGCACACGTTGACATTTGTGTTTAAACTAAACCCATTTAAGCCTTGCCAGTTTAAACATTTAAGAGCCAGAAGACTCGAGCTCGCACGCAGTGAGAAGATTTGTGCGTGTGCTTATCCGAAGCGCGTGAACCCGCGCCTCGGAGCGTGCGCAAATATTAAGCTCTCTTTGAAGTATTGTGTTTGAATGGATAAATTTACACAAAAATTGTCAAAATGCCGTCTTGGTGAATATCCTAGCAGACATAGCCGGCTGAACGTACTGTATCAGTGGATTCTCTTAAAGTGACAGCACTTTCTTAATATTAATCATACAGCAACAACAAGGAAATCACTCACTGCTCTTGATTGAATAGCTTTTGTAACTTTAATAAAGATTAATCTTTAACTAAAAACTAATGTTAGACCTACCTAAAAAAAAAAACCTTATCACTGTTTATTTTATTTGTATCTTTGCTGTATTGTATTTATTTGTGCTGTTGCTTGTAGTTAGATTATTCTCATTTTCTTTATTTTTATTTGACAGTATAGTTTTTCTCGAAACATAGCACATACCGAAAACGTGATACAAACCGAACCGTAAGTAAGTTGAACCGTTCCACCCCTAATAAATATATGTGTATGTATATCACAATAATAACCAATAAATATTATTATATAATACTAACTCACAAATATACATACAATTTTATATATGTGACATTGTAAAAACCGTTTTGATTGATTGCTATTGTTATGTTGGGCAATAAGCAGACAGGGTCTGTAACTTTCTTACAGTTCAGTATTTAGTATGAAATCATTTTGTAAACATCTTAACATTTGCTCTTATCAGGCATGCAAGATATTGAGTTTATGAATCTCTAACTTGAGTTTGGTCCTTTTGCAATTACTCTTTCTAGAGTTTGTGAATTGCTGTATTGCATTATTGTAGGTCTGTTGAAGTTCAGCTCCATTAAGCAGACACATGTTCCCGTGGGGATGTGATGTGATGTAGTCCAGGCCAGCTCTCCTACTGGAGCTTTCTCACTGGGTCACTGACAGCTCTCACCATCTTGAATGATCATATCCCATAATGCCTCATCTGTGCGTTTTCCAGTGTCATGCTCTGCCCTGTTCACATCAGTGTGATCCAATGCTTTTGTGTGACTGAGACGCATAAGAAGGAGGTCTTTCTCTCATTTTCACATTTACATTTTCCAGTTTACTCATTGTCCTCTCTCTCTCTCTCTCTCTCTCTCTCTCTCTCTCTCTCTCTCTCATCACTCTCTCAACATCTGACATTCCTCCCCTAATGTGTCATTCATCACTCTCTTGCATAAAAGACATCACTGCATCAAGCCCAACACATAAATGGAGCTTTAACCCTTTTCAGTTAAGAAGACTGAGTACTGCTAGCTCAGTTTTTCATTCCTTTTTGTCAGCCCAGACGTTTGATAATCTCTTCTCTCTGTACATTTGACACATTATCTCACCCTTGTTTCTAGTAACATTTGACACTGAACAAATGTAATCCAGCAACAGATGAAACATTTTAAAATGTTGCTGGCTGGTTTTCTTGTACAAGACATTTTCATTGAATTCTGATGATCATGTCATGTGATTTTGACTTAGGGCCGCGTCAGTCTAGTTAAAGCCTTGTGGACATTGGAGAACAGATTACTGAATTTACAAGGTGCCCCTAAATACACCATGAAGGTGCTCACACCTTTAGCCTACTATCACGCAAAACCATGTAGACAGGCAATGTATTTTTAAGCGTAGATGGCGTCACCACAGTGACTACTGGGCGAGCACATTTAGAGTTCATGTTTTCACTGCGTGATTTAGTCTATTAAAATACATTTAGAATTCACCCAAAATTCAAGATAAGGGCCCCCTCATGACTTTTATGTCTTTTATATTTTTATCATCTGATATAGTCAATATTACATGAAGTATACAGTTTTTTTTTCTCTCCAAATATCAATACCACTAAAGCTGTCAAAGTACCAGCACAAAAAACATGCTAAGCAAAAATATTGTGTAATTATCATTTTCGACAAAATTCCAGAAAATTTAGATCATTTTTTTTTGTCATTATCGCACACCCCTGCTTTGTAAATGGTTACAGAGAAAAACTGGGCATCATACATTAAACGACTGAGGATCACACACTAACAGACATTCAAATCATTCCAAACTGAAATTCACACAGAAACATGCGCCTCGTTTCTAGGAGACGCATGGCAAAGGAAAACAATGTGTTCTAAAATCAGCTCAAAAAAGTTTGATATTCTCACACTGAATTGAATTATAGTCTGAAGCTAAAAGAAAAACATCTGCGCCCATCACACACTACGTGATTTTCTGCAAAAACTCTCAACTCAAATCTGCACTCTGAATTTTTGGCAACTTTGAATCAACTTGTCCATACTGTAAATCGGGGCAGAAGCCATGTACTGTATTTCAACATTTTTACAGACTTTGACTAGGCCTGTATGCATGACAAATATTTATCGCAAAGGCTGTGGTTTTACTTAAATATATAGCCTGCATATTTCAGGGTGAAGCTTGGCACTGTGTTTTTACTAGTGGTCGACCGATATATCGCCAAGGCCGATATATTGACCGATATTTGGCATTGGCCGATAAGTTTTTCTGTTTGGCCGATGTGTTTGAGGTGGGACTTTTATTTTGACGGCTGCGCAAACAGCGCTCACATTCTCCCTCTTCATTGTTTGCTGTCGCCGTTTAACAGTTCTGTCTGATACAGATAGAAGTCCGCCTAATAATCAGATATATTGTTAAACAAAAGCGGTATACAATAAAGTATTATAACGATTTCTTTTATATTATTAGTAATACTTTCTCGTTTACCATCATCATTCAGCAAATACACATTTATATAATTTAAACAAATCTTTGAATGTCTAATAAACATTTAATTTCACAAACCTTGCAGACTTAGTTGAATCCAGCTGTGAGATCTTGAAGTGTGCGTTTGTATCCTGCATGATCGTGTGAACTCTGCGTGATAGTCGGTTTGTGCGCAGGGCTTGCAAAATTTCTAAATCCCTAGTAGCCCTTCGGGCAGGCATTCTTCAGATTTTGGTAGCCCAAAAATTGTATTTTAATCACGATCCAAACAAAGATGCTGCATACATGTTATTTAGATTGTAAAATTTAAAACAAAAACAAAATGGTCTTTGCTTTGTGGTACTACATAAAAAAGCTGAACGAAACAAAAACAGCAGATGGGTTGAATGAGACGCAAATGTCACTCTCTGACAGCAGGTGGCGCTTAAATGGCAGGTATTTATAGGCTGCTGCCCCTTTAAGACCGAATGCACGGATCCAATATAATGATGCACGTGCGATTTCTTTCTCCACTGTTTACGTTCATTTACATAAATACTTGCCAAGATAGTTATTTTGAGATAATTGTGCACGTATGTGTCCGTTCAAGCGAAAGAGGAATCAATTCTGTGTTCGTGCTCTGCCTGAAACGCCACTCTCTATGTGCGTGCGAGCACCAAACTGAATTCTTCATGCGCATGAATGGTTTAAAACGCCTGAATGTTTAAGTTGGTAAGACTTATAAACACGTGTAAATGATAAACTATGATCCGTTTCACCCCTACAAGCGAGTGAACAACACGAATCAAGGAAGGGATTTTATATTGGCTATTCAAGATAGCCCGTCGGGCAAGGCAGTGATTTTGGTAGCCCGACTGGAAAACACAATAGCCCCGGGACGTCAGGCTAGCGATTTTGCGAGCCCTGGTGCGAATTGAATGCGGACAGATTTCAGCTTCACGGGAGACGCACGATTGACGAACTTTAAACTCGTGATTTCAGACTATGCTGCGCTTTATTCATCTGCCCACTATCATATTCATGTCATTTGCATATATATATATATATATATGTATGTGTATATGTATATGAAGAGTTCATTTGCAAAAACCGATAAACGCCACTTTAAAAAAAAGAGCTGATTGCCGTGCAATGCACGGCGTGCATTATTCTCTACATATAGCGCTATCTGAACTAGGCTTGCCGCGATTCAAAACAACCCAACTGCAGTTTGATTGATATTACTTGGAATGCGCAATAAAAAAAAAACGTGATTTCTGAAAAAAAATAAAAATGGAGTTATCGGTTTTTGCAAATGAACTCTTCATACACATATATATATATATATATCTCGTAAGCACAATTTTGTTTCCAGGCAGAATGGTAGAAACCATTCACACCCTGACTATATCTAGTTGAATCAGATTCGCCAACCAGATTACAGTTCGCCAGATCAAGAAAGTGTTTGCCATTTAAATGTGCAGTTTGCATCAGACAGTCAGTGAATGGACTGTGGGCAGTCCGTGGTGGTTCCTTCTGAGGCTAGCCTGCTGAACAGGAAGTGGATATTTTGAAGATGAAAAGATAGATGATGGTTTGAAAATGTCTCTTTTTTTTTATTTTTTTTTTTTATCTGTGCAGTGAATTAAAGGGGGTCCAATGCTGTTTGGATGTCAACATTCTTCAAAATATCTTCTTTTGTGTTCCACAGAACCAAGTCGATTGGGCATGAGAATGAGCAAATGATGACCGAATTTTCATTTTTTTGGGTGAACTATGCATTTAGATTTACAAACGTGCCTGGCGCGCTCTGTCAGCTCCCTCTGTGTGGTGTAATAGCACAACAGGTCTGGGAGAAGCAAGGGAAACACTAATAGTAACTCACAGTTAGTGTCTTACATGCAGTAATTATTTCCTGTGGTGACAGATGCTCATATCCTGTGTTACAGGAAGTGATCTCATGGCACCTTACTGTTAAGTTTTGTTTATGGTAGATGCATGGTGCATTTTGGGGTGGTTAGTGGTTGCGTTGTCTGATTAGGACACGTGTGAGGCTTGACCTGACTGATTTGCATAGATGTAGATGGACAGTAGAAGATCAGATGAGCATAGAGGTGAATAACAGAACTATACAACTGATCAATCAATAGTTATACAAGATGAAACATTTGGCCTACTTATATTCAGCCAAACCAGACTCTTGATGTCACATCTGTCTAGTTTGGATTTTTTTGGGCTCTGATGTCCCCTGTGCAGTGAGGTCCCGTTAACACACACTGCGGCACACTCTCAGGGGAACGATGAGTCAGGAACAGCAGATGAGATGACAGCACTGCCTGGTCTGGACCATAATTGCCATTGCATGCTGGGCCTAAAGGGATCTTCAAGACGCAGCAAGGACTTATGGGAATGACATATTCCACTTACCTTCACAAATGTTGACGGAACCTGATAAAGAGTGCTGGAGGAGGGACAGAGGTTATTTTAATTTCTTTTAATTTCTTACATTTTCTTGTAGGGATGACATTGGTTTGACCAGGGGTTTTTGAACCAGGGTCTGGGAACCCCCGGTATTTTTCTAAAGGGGTAAAAATAAATACATGAAAACATAATAAATAAACAAATTAATACATTTTAAAGGGTTAGTTCACCCAAAAAAGAAAATTAGGCTGCGTTTTACTCACCCCGGAGGCATCCTAGGTGTATATGACTTTCTTCTTTCAGACGAATCCAGTCGGAGTTATATTAAAAATTAGAGGTCGACCGATAGTGGATTTTACCGATACCGATAGCTAGGTTGGACCACACTGGCCGATACGATTAATCAACCTCCGGGTGGATGACGTATGAGGTCGGCTTTGCGCATACGCCGCTCAGAAGTGACTCACGCGGAAACGCAGCGGAGAGATCAAAACAAAACAACGGTCAAGAATTAGAAGTACAAAACGAGGATTTGTAAAGAAGAATGTCAGAGGATTTCGATATAAGCCAAGAGGAGACTGGTTTTCCTTTGCTAAAGTAAGGAAACTTTGCTTCCTTTTATCCTGTAAACAAACGTTGGTCTTCACGAGACTCACCGGCGCATGTGCAACGCTGACCTCATACGTACATGCTCCCGGAGCTGCTTCTGTGTACAACTGTTGGCGCAAGCTACATTAAAGTGATTATTACATTTTGAATATGGATATTTTTCTTACAAAAACGCATCGATTCACTACAGAAGGCCTTTGTTCATTCACCCCCCGGAGCCGTGTGAGACACTTTTTTTTATGGATGGGCGATTTTTATTCAAGTTCTTTTGTACTGAAGCAATGCAACACCCGCTGAGTGGCATTAAACAGCTTGAAAAATCAAAGACAATTTTTTATTTAACTCCGACTGGATTCGTCTGAAAGAAGAAAGTCATATACACCTAGGATGCCTCGGGGGTGAGTAAAACGCAGCCTAATTTTCATTTTTGAGCTTTATTGGGTGAATGGGGTGAGCTTTATTTTTTGGGTGAACTAACCCTTTTAAAATGTAAAGAAAAGAACATTACAATCTGCTTGAAGACTGATTGGAAATCATGACATGAATCGCAATTATTTTGTTTTATTACAGCCGTAGTTTAATGTTTCTCTTCAAGTTCAGCAATACTTTAAAAATGTGTATAAAATAATATCTGGAAAACATTTATTTTTGTTGATTGCATTTTTTCTTTTTTTTTATAAATTAAAAAAATACAATTATTTTATCATTATTTTTTGTAATTTTATGAGATTTAATTTTACAGCAATATAAATGGGTCTTTTTGATGAATATATATTGCAGAAATAAAATTATTTTCAATAAGATCATCATATTTGAGGGTCTGTGGCATCAAAGCTTGAAACCTCCCCAGTTTCATATGTTTTAAAAAATAATTCACTCAGAAATTAAAAAAATTTCCTTTTGTGTCCAATGGAAGAAAATGAGTATTCCAAATGAAATTTCATTTTTGGGTGAACTTTGGGTGAGCTCTAAATTTTCAGTTCATTTAGTTTTTCTGTCTTTTGTTGGATGCCTTGGGTCTTTGATGTCTGTTTGTATACCTGTGAACTTACTCTTCTCTTACTTTGATTTTAGGATATGGAAGTCTTTGGGTAAAAAAGTCAAAATTTATGTTACAGAGATGCAGGAATTCATCAAAGTCACTAAATCTGAGCAGTACATTAGTACTCTGATGCGTTCATAGATTTGTGTTATTCACTGTTTTATGTGTGGTCACTGCTCATGATGCTTCCTCCCCTAAAGCAAATAAATAAGAAACAGATAACTCAGAACCAAATAATTTCACTTAAAATGTACTTTATTAAACACAAGATTAGTTAGACATTTTCTTATATAGTTTATTCATTTATTTTTAAATGAAGGATTTGGTTCCGTGCACTCTGGGAAATGAATAGAATGACAGCGGATGTAAGAAATAAAAAGATCCTAAGAATGCAATTTCATTCCCAAATTAATTCTATCCTGGGATAAAAGCTAAAGTTAAACTTTGAGCATTTCTTTGTGACTATGTACATAATTCATACTGTCACAAGTGATGATTCAGTGGCCTAGATGTGCGTTGTTTCCCTTGTGAGCTTTTACTTCCTGAGGTTGTCCGTCACAACATTTTATCGCTCTATTTCAATTTCCTCTTCCTGCTTGTCTTTACACCTTATTCATCTCAAATTTGTATGATTTTTCACCTTCTGTTTGCCTGAACAGTTTAATTTCGTTCATAATCACCATCGGCAGGTGCTCTCTGCAGTGTTGCCAACATAAAAAGAAGCATTTCATGCTACATTTACCACATGACTTGAACGGAAAGGTTTTTAAGGCCACGATGGCCTCTTTATATCGTAATTACGAGACCGACTGTGAGTGTGCAACAAGTTATTAAAAAGTTCTATATGGGTGTGTGTGAGTGAATATAGTAGCGTTATTTTAGGTCAGCTACTCTTAAAGGCTCGTGCACAAATTTATGCAAATGAGTCCCAAATCCCCAGAGACTTCCAGGGCCTGATGACATCATCATCATCTCCAGCTGATGAGACGCCAGATAGCCGGCGCTGCTCCTCCGGTCCCTCGCCGATTATACACGCACGCACACACAAGATAATACTCATTTGTAAGTTTTATAGTGTGTGTGTGTGTGTGAATGGGAAAATGAAGACAGTGGAACTCATAAAAGGACATTAAAGGATCACTAATGTTTTTAGAGTTATGACTGTGTGGTCCCTCGGAGCGCTCGCTCTGTGCACCTTTAATTCAGATTCTTTAGGGTCTAAATATTTGATGGTGTAAAAAGCCAGTGGTTTGTGTTTTGTGCCAGGGAAGCGGCAGCACGTGTGTGTGTGTCTGTGACTTCAGCATTAATCTCTCTGCTCTCTCTGATTGGAAAATCCTGTTGGGTTTAGAGCAGCTCTTCTTTGAATCTAGAGCATGGCAGTGTGTGTGCATATCTGCATATGTTTCCAGAGGGGGTGAGTGTGTGTGTGTGTTTTTTTTGTGTGTGTGTGTGTGTGTGTGTGTGTGTGTGTTTTAAAGTATAGAGTTGTAATGTTAGTATTTTGAGGTGTGTGGTTAAAGGGGGAGGGGAAGGGAGGGAAGTGAGCATTATTCTAGCTGATTTCCTGTGTGAGCTTGAAAGACAGAAACCGTTGTGCTTATATGTAGGTGGAGGAGAGTATGGGGTAAATTCCTGTGAGTGTGTGTGTGTGTGTGTGTGAACAGATGCATTTGGCTCCACAGAAGAGAGATGATTCACCTCCTGTGGTGATCAAATCACTCAAATCCACACGCAGAAGTACAGTATGTGACCGGGTGCTTGTCTCAAATCATACTTTACTCTGTCATCAACTGTTTTGACTAAAACAGAAGTATGAATAAAGCTTTAGTATCAGGTCAATGTGAGAGACAATTTAAGGTCAAACTCTTTGACATTACTTAAAGTGTACTGTAGTGCTAGATAGTTAGTTAGTAGGGCTGAACGATTTTGGAAAATCTAATTGCGATTTTTTTTTTTGTTGTTGTTGTTTTTTTTACCAATATGGCGATTGCCATTTAATATGCAATTATTTTTTAAAGCTCTTTATGTTCTGTATTATTATTTTTATTTAACTACAATCACAGTATATTGACTGATTTGTTGAACTTCCAACCTTATAAGCATGTAATAATTATGACAACATAAAGCACTGACAAATAAGCCTGGTGTAAACCTTAATATGAAAGTCAGTCAACAAATCACACAAACTAAAGTAGATGGCAGAAATATAAAAACAAATCTGTTGCTTTACCACACTACTTTAGGTAATTCAAAGTCACTGTAATAAACATATGTGAACATGTGAACTGCACTAAACTAACTTTAGACCAGTGGTTCTCAAACTTTTTTGGTTGCGCCCCCCTTTAAACCTATAAAAAAAATCCCATCCCACCTCAGACTACTATATAATTTCACTATTCACATTATGAAAAATTTATGCTTTTTTCATTTGAAAAAAACCTACAGGGGAAAAAAAACACCTGTATCACTTGTAACATTGAAAAATAGCATAGAGAGAATAACTGTTATTATTATTCTCTCTCTGTTATTTATTTATATTTTGTGGGTTTCATGCTGTCCGCTAAGGCGTAGGACACACAGAGGCTTTCCTCCTCACCAACGACATTAAACACCGTGTCTACACCGG
>NW_015642448.1:1760786-1761119 GCF_001515625.1 Sinocyclocheilus rhinocerous | reverse complement strand
AGAGGGAGTCAGAGCAGTTCTGGAGATGTTGTTCATGTATTTATGTCCTCATGTAGTGAGACAACAGAAGCTGAAATCACTGCGAGTGTCGCACACTTTGTATGTGTAGAAAACAAAACCGTCTGTGCCATTTACATACACAGAGACATACAGAACATGCAGGATTCATATTTAAACAGTATTTTTGAGGCTTAATATTTACAGATACTAGTCCATATCGCAACTCTATTTAAGTGTACTGACCTACTTTTGATTAAATCATCCAAACTTTTGACAAATTCCATGACATTCCGTGTCATACAGTAAATTCCATTTATATGACTGGATTCCGCG
>NW_015642448.1:1757862-1760723 GCF_001515625.1 Sinocyclocheilus rhinocerous | reverse complement strand
TTAAGCAACGTCTGCTGCTGCCTTACCTTTGAGAGACAACGGATGCGTGATCACTGAAGCAGCTCCAGTTAGCAAGCGCTTTCGGAGTGAGAGTGAATTCCGCATTGATTGGTCGGACTCGTGACTCCCAACAAATCAGATGGGCGGTGGGTGGAGATTGCTTTAGGCTACAGAGTGGTGAGTTCTGACAGGCTCAGGCTGCATCAGAGCCAAATAGCGCGTTTCAATATTAAAATTTTATCAGCGAATTGGTTTTGAAAATGACCGATACCGATAATCATAAAAATGCTTAATATCGACCCCTAATTTTAACAACCATTTGCAAGGTCACACAATAAATGCAGTGCAATAAACGCAGGAGAACTCTTTGTGCTTTACTTATGAAGTTTGCAATTGTGACGTTAATGCATGCATACACACCTTAACAGTTTAAGAGCTGCCTTGTAGTTTTTCTCCAAATCGTAAGTGAAAATTGTTTTCCATTTTTAAGATATAATAGATTCTTCAAGGTATTTAACAGGGGAAGTTTGGTTGATTTGAAAACTGATTGGGGTTTAGGTCCGGTTCCAGTTTTTCAAATGATTAATGTTTGGTTTTGTTAACAATCCTTAAACATCTGCATTCTTCCAATGCATTCAGAACAAAATGCTGAACTCTGATTGAGTTTCCACACCCTGCTACCTAAGAAATTCTAAAAGAATCATTAACAGAGTTGTAAAGTGGATTCAGAACCATTTAAATGCCCATTCATAGTGGTTATGCTTTACTGTTTTGTGTTCTCCTTTTATAAAAGCAAAGTTGTATAAAGTGTACAGGAAGTTCCTGTGATTGGTTGAATGGAGTATTAATGTCCAATCATTGCTGTTGACACTGAAAATTCACTGCAGCTATAAAAAGAAAGACTTAGTCTTCCTCTGTCTACTCTGTCTGACACCCTTGCCGAAGGTGTTTAACAGGAACGTGAACCACCAGAATATCTGATTAGATATCAGCTGACACCTAAAGGAAGGCCAGAGGCAGAGTGAGGTGGCTGTGTTTCGGGCCCGTTAGCTCTAGTGTGTAGGAACAGGGCTACAGAGATGCTCTGATTTACGGCAGACAGAACGTGCGCTGGCTGTTGCAGCATTGTTAATGTCACGACTGTGGGTGTAATATAAAAGTTGTATCAAAAGGAGGACTGAAAATGGCTTGTCCTTTGTCATCTTTGATCATTCGTTTGATCACTCATTTGTCCCGTTATGCCTTGAAGCATATCTACTACTTTTTCTTTTCTTTTCTTTTTTTTTGGCATAATCAGCCCTGTAGTCTTTTTGTTTGTGGAAGTGCTAGATGAGAGGTGCGGTTTATAAACTGAACATATATCCATATTAAAGGAAATGTTCACCCGGAAATGAAGATATTGTCATCATTTACTCCTTCTGTCATTCTAGCCCTAAATGTTCTTCGATAGAATGTCCAAGCTTCTGTTTTCCATCAAAGTAAATAGTGATTTATAATGTCAAGCTCAGTATGATCTTTATCTGGATAATATAGTCAAATTTGTTATTATTTTATATTATTTATTGATCATTTTCCCTTTTGCTGTAGCTCTCAAATATGAAATAGTTTGCATCGTGATGAAACAACTGAGATTCTGCCAAATATACTTTTTTTTTTTATTGAACTGAAGCATTTTTAAAAGCTCTGGTGGAGATTAGCATTATTTAATATTATGTATATACTATTGTAGTATTTACACAGACTTTGAGTTAGCTTTTATTTTAATATTTGCAGTTTTCATTTAAATTTTAGTTTTAGTAAAATAGTTATGTGCTTTCATTGTGATTTTGTTTTTCTATTTATCTTTATTTTATTTCAGTTTTAGTTTTCATCACTTTAGTACTTCAATTTAAACTTTTTCAGCTATTTCTAATTTTAATAATTAAGGTTTTAAACGTTTTTTTTTTTGTTTTTTTTATTTTAGCTTTTTTAACAAAAATGATTTTTAATAGTTTATTGTAATTAACAATAACAACTCCAGTGGAGATTTATATTGAATAAGAAGACTTTAAATTTAGCAGTCAATTAAGTCATTATGTATATATACATACTTATTATAGTGCTTTTTTGTTTTGATCTTGCCAGTATAAATTCCCATACAACATTTTATGAGAAAAAAATAATACAGGGACAACATGAGGGTGTGCAAATGATAACATTTTTAATTTCTGGGTGAATGATTGTCTTGGAGTTCACACACATCAGAAATGTCGTACTGGAGTGAAAATAGATACTAAAACTTGTTAATCTGATCCACAAAACTCATTACAACCTGTTGACTTGTAATGACTTTAGCACAGGTGAGTGAAGGGACACTGTAAACTCATCTCTTTTCTGTTTTGGCATATGCAGATTACGAGTCCATGAAGATCAGGAGTAGAAATCTGGGCTAGCATTAGCCTCAGGCTAAGTTTCCCCCCTCATGAGGCGAGTGTAGTCATGCTGTTTAACACAAAAACAGAAACCTTAAATACTGTCCATCAAATCAGCTCTCTGGTCTTACTGAGATGGGACTTCTATGCTATCAGGCACCCTTTTTGTTTTCATTGAAACTAAATGCTGAGCTACAAATGGCTGGGGAAGGAATGTTTGATTGAATGGGTTGGATTTTGTGACGTTTCCAAACCCCATTTTCCCCCCTCAGTCCACTAAAAAAAACCTCCTGTTTGGCCTCTGTTAGCCACAGCCACACTATTGGCACTGCACTTCCTTACCCATGTTCCTCATCAGCTCAACCGCACTGAATGACTGGCAGCCACCTCATTCTGCTGCGGCCCAGTGCCTTTGACCTATGTTACATTAAGGGAATTAATTCTCTCTCT
>NW_015642448.1:1755803-1756727 GCF_001515625.1 Sinocyclocheilus rhinocerous | reverse complement strand
TTTTTTTTTTGTTTTTTTTATTTTAGCTTTTTTAACAAAAATGATTTTTAATAGTTTATTGTAATTAACAATAACAACTCCAGTGGAGATTTATATTGAATAAGAAGACTTTAAATTTAGCAGTCAATTAAGTCATTATGTATATATACATACTTATTATAGTGCTTTTTTGTTTTGATCTTGCCAGTATAAATTCCCATACAACATTTTATGAGAAAAAAATAATACAGGGACAACATGAGGGTGTGCAAATGATAACATTTTTAATTTCTGGGTGAATGATTGTCTTGGAGTTCACACACATCAGAAATGTCGTACTGGAGTGAAAATAGATACTAAAACTTGTTAATCTGATCCACAAAACTCATTACAACCTGTTGACTTGTAATGACTTTAGCACAGGTGAGTGAAGGGACACTGTAAACTCATCTCTTTTCTGTTTTGGCATATGCAGATTACGAGTCCATGAAGATCAGGAGTAGAAATCTGGGCTAGCATTAGCCTCAGGCTAAGTTTCCCCCCTCATGAGGCGAGTGTAGTCATGCTGTTTAACACAAAAACAGAAACCTTAAATACTGTCCATCAAATCAGCTCTCTGGTCTTACTGAGATGGGACTTCTATGCTATCAGGCACCCTTTTTGTTTTCATTGAAACTAAATGCTGAGCTACAAATGGCTGGGGAAGGAATGTTTGATTGAATGGGTTGGATTTTGTGACGTTTCCAAACCCCATTTTCCCCCCTCAGTCCACTAAAAAAAACCTCCTGTTTGGCCTCTGTTAGCCACAGCCACACTATTGGCACTGCACTTCCTTACCCATGTTCCTCATCAGCTCAACCGCACTGAATGACTGGCAGCCACCTCATTCTGCTGCGGCCCAGTGCCTTTGACCTATGTTACATTAAGGGAATTAATTCTCTCTCT
>NW_015642448.1:1744413-1755577 GCF_001515625.1 Sinocyclocheilus rhinocerous | reverse complement strand
TAATTCTCTCTCTCTCTCTCTCTCTCTCTCTCTCTCTCTCTCTCTCTCTCTCTCGCTCTCTCCTCATCTGTTTGGGTTTGTGCGGTTGTGTTACGCAGATGCTGCTCAGCCTTTTTTCAGCGTGACTAAATGAAAAGGCTGGTTTTGGCAGCATTAAATGCTGTTTAATGATGGCTTTCTCCTGAAACGAGATGAAAGTGGGGCAGGAAGGAAGAGCATGTGCACTTGGTGTTTGTGCTGTTTATGTGTGTGGCAGCAGTGTAGTAGACTGGCAAGGAAATCGTAAAATCCGTTGTCGAATTCCCTTCGCTGGGAATTCCTAACTGGTTCATTCTGAAGCCGTTGGGGTAATGGAAACTGAAACGCTATCAGCTATCTGCTCTGTCATGTACAGGCCCGGCTCAGTTCTCCAAGATGCATTCCCACTGCTTCTGTAGCTTTACTTCATTTAGCTTTCAGTTCCCATGGTCATAGAAAACCTGGAAATTTAAATGTTATTTATATATTTATATATATATATATATATATATAATTTATACATTTTGTTTTTATATATTTGCTGTTTTTATTCTGTTTTTATATGCTCACTGAGGCTGCATTTATTTGATCAAACATACAGTAAAAACCTGAAAATTGTGAAATATTATAAGAGTTTAAAGAACTGTTTTGTGGTATAATATATTTTTAAATGTACTTTTATTTCTGTGATGCAAAGCTGAATTTTCAACAGCTGTTACTCCAGTCTTCAGTGTCACATGATCCTTCAGAAATCATTCTAATATGCTGATTTGGTTCCCAAGACACATTTGGTCTTATTAAAAAAAAAAAAACGTATACTATTTTATTTTATTTTTTTATGTGGAAACCATGGTGCATATCCGTATTAATTTCTTAAAAAAAGATTTTTCGATATATCGTTTTTAAAATGTGGTCGATTAATCTTATGTTCACTGTTCATTTTTTATAAATATAGGATTTGTATTAAATCTATATTCATTCATATAGTCAAATCGAATCGAGAATCGAAATCAAAAATCGAATCGAATATCGAATCGAATTGAGAGCTTGAAAATCGAAATCGAATCGAATTGGAACATCTGAATCGACCCAACACTACTATTTATTCTATTTTATTTATTTATTTATTTAAATTACTTTAATTGTTGTGTTCCACTAAAGAAATGCGTACAAGTTTGATGCTTGATGATGATTTTTTCTTTTTTTTGATTTAGGACTGTTAAGAAAAGCTTGATCCTGTCTCCATCCTTTATTTACATTTATTAATGTTGTTCGTGTTCATTGGTTTGCACTTTTTTTTTTAATAAAAAAAGGAACTGCAACCCTTGTCTATTATAATGTACTTTTAATTAAAAAATGAAAGTGTTCTCCTCTGGTTAGTCGAGCATAACACCCTTTATTTTCTCTTGCATTTTGCTGAAATTATCTTCTCTCAGGGCATGAAGCAGTGACCCGGGGGCCCAAACTACAGCTGTAAACAGACTCGCAGATGCCTGTTTAAACTAGAGTGTACCTGTGTGGAGATAATACAGATACACTGACTGTCTGCACGCATGTAATTACTCATTATCATGGCCTTTGGGTCAAAATAAATTGAGCTACTTATTATTATTATTATCATCATTATTATTATTATTATTATTATTATTATTAGCAGTACAAGTCAGTTTTATGGACTATGACGTTTTTAAACTGGTGTTATAGTAGTCTAGTGTGATGTAAATAATATAGTAATTGCAGAGGAGATCACTCTCACAGTGCGATGCTTCTTAATGCGATGCTTCTTAATGTTTTAAATCATATCATAGGAATTGGCCATCAGCCTGTGTGATGCATCCTGGGAACTTAGCCAGACTCTTAATCCCAGGTTCCTCCAGAGACGAATCCCTTCCAATTATTGGTCACCTGGTATTTGACACATGCTTTTATTTAAAGCGATTTACAGTACACTAATAGCAGGAAGACTTGTGTGTGAAGGCCACAATCGAGATATGGGATTTCTTTAAAGGGTTCGACCCCAACATAATATTGTTTTGAACTATTTAAAGGGGTCATGAAATGGAGAATAAAAATGTTCTTGATATTTCCACATGTAAGAAGTTACTCTACAATAAAAATGTACTGCAAGTTTCAGAACTCAAAACTAACTCCCCAGTTTAAAATAGGAGTTGTTTTCTTCCCTTCTGAAATGCCCGGATTTGAAATCAGGAGAATCATGACATCACAACACAATATTTTTGTTTGTGTGTGTATGTATATATATATATATATAGTTTGGGGTCAGATTTTTTATTTTTTTTTAAAGAAATTAATACTTTTTATTCAGCAAAGTTGCTTTAATTTGATCAAGTGACAGTAAAGACATTTAACATTTAAAAGAAATTTAAAGACATTTAAAATATTATTATTATTATTATTATTATTATTATTTTATTTATTTTTTTTTTAATAAATGCTGTTCCTGAAAAATTAATTATCATCACTGAAGACTGAAATGAATATAGTTACATATGTATTTTTTTTCATTTTAGTTATTAGTTTAGTTTTTTTTTTCTTGCTCTAATACAGGGGTCTGTGCCAGAGATAATCACTGTCACGCGAGCAATAGGGAAAACTGCATATCGACGTATATTCATAATCATTCCTCATAGTCACACAGCCTGTTAGGAGCTATAAATGCTATTAAAGTGTGAGAATTAACCTGCGCTAGTCTACAGATGCGTGTGGCTCCAGCAAACCATTCGAGTGACCGCTGCGCATACAAGGCTCTTCAGATCATTGCTGTGCCATGCTTTCAGGTCTGTTTAGCTTCAGTCACATTACGCGATTGAGTGCATGACAGTTTACAGTTTACTCTGCATTTATTGCTCTTAGCAATAAATAAATTACCGCAATAAATGCTGGTTATTAAGTCAGTATACAAAGTTCTTAACATTCCACACGAATCACAGTGACGGTGTTGTGTGAAGTCTGTGAACAACAACATTCACACACTTAAACAGTGGTGTTCAGTAGGGTCACACTGTAAATTTGTTGTTCAATGTCTAAATTAAACATTTAAAAACAACTTTTAGGATTTTGAAAAGTTTTAAAACGACTGATAAAAAAATTATTCTGCACCGATCTGTATGTTAATCAAAAACAGAACAGCACAGTGGTTAACCAGGGAAAAAAAATGGCACTCCATGCCCAAAAGGTTGCCGACCCCTGCTCTAATACCATAGTGCGTTGTACTGTACATCTTTTTTACATATACAACTGTACTGCAAGTCTCTTTGGACAAAAGCCTTGCTCTAAATGTTAAGTAACTCTCCGCCTCATGTTTAGACCCTCTGTGACATCTCTCCCTGGAGTTTTAGTTGGACTCTGCTGCTTTCATTGACCTTAAATGCTTTCCCAGGTACAGTCTGTGCGGTGCCTGAATTCTGCGCTGCAAACAGCCTCCTACCTAGAGACTTCTTTTTGTGATTATTTTTTAAAGCTTTTCATAGTAAGGTGTGAATCATTCTGTGAACTTTCAAACTTTCAAACTCGATCCTCCACATGTAGTTACCTAAGGATACATGAACTAATTCACACCATCAGTATCAAATTTTATGAGAGGAAAAAGAAGAGTGAAGTTTTTGATGGTGACGAGATGAAAAGGTTTAGGGCTTGGGTGAATGTTGAATATTTATGATATGCTCCATTATTTTGATGGCAATATATTGAATATTTATAATATACATCATTATTTTGTTGGAAAGATAAATTTAACAAGCATCATGAATATCAAAATGATTTGATGTGCTTTTTATTTGCCCATTATGTTTCCTTAAGACTGTGCCAGTCGGCTGGCTTTGTGCTCCTTTTGTATTTATTTTTTTTTTAATAACAGTAGCATTTCATTGCGTGTTTATTTAAATCCTTCCGCTTGCATCTCACCATGGCATTCGGATTTAGATAGTCTTTTATTTATTCATTCTTTCTCCATGTATATTCATGCTGTCCAGTATTTCTGTTAGTTGTGATCTGGAAGACTAAGCAGCAGAGGACAAACTTTTGGCCCAGACCAGCTACATCTGCCACTTTGGTTTAAAGGTCTCTATCTTTTTCCTCCTCTCTTACTTCCTCTCACAGTTTCTGCAGATGTGCGTTTGGAATGAACGGCCCGGCCCTGCGTGCTGCATGAAGGAGAAATGTTACAGCGTTTGGGGATGCTACTCTAAATAGAGTCGTCTATGTGGAGAAGCAGCGATCATACTGAATTAAAGCCGTCAGGCAGGAGAAGCCAGCTTTTTCTAGTCTTGGCCTGCTCCACATCTCTCACTCTCTTTCTCCCACGGCCCTCCTCTCTCTTTCTTTCTCTTCATCGCTCTCATTCTATCTCTTCCCCCACCCTTGGTCAGCTATGAGCAACACTGTCTGCTGAGTCACACAAACAGAGAGAGAAAAAAGAGCAGAGAGAGAGGGCGAGTGAGGATGTGAACATGAGGGGTGCCCCGGGAAATGTAGAGGAGGTTGTTTTTTGACCCTCATTTTTTTGCTCTCTCTCTATTCCTCCACTTTCTCTCTCCCTCTCAGCTCATGTTTTCCACCTCTTTTGTTATTCATTCTTGTGTTTCCTAATTATGAGCTGCCTGAGGTGCCAAACTGTACTGTTGGTAATCAATTGAACATTTTCTACATGTCTTATTTCATTTACGTTTAAAGAAGCAATTATTGTCTAGCATTTTATTTTACCCCCCAGAAGTCCTCTTATAATGCACAAAATCTGTAATGTGGTTCATTTTACATCCTTTCTCTGACTCTTTCAATTAATGGGATAGTTTACCCAAATATGAAAATTCTGAGTAAACGGTGACATTTCATTTCATTATTTCATCCTCCCGATTAGTGGATTTTGAAAAAAATGCAGTCTGCGCATCCCTGCAGTTAATCAGGGGATTCTGTTTTGCTGAATACTAAAAATGAGTTACTATGCAAATATGGGCAGTCATATGCAAATATGGTTGTGGAATCAGAAAATGACCTTTTTATCAGAACTCCATAAACAATCTAGTGTAGGTAAACTGGGGAGTGAGCTTTGCACTGAACGTGAGTCTGGATCAGGGATTCTCAAACTTTTTTGTTAGATGAACCATTTGACCTAAAATATTTACATAAATTACCCCCGAGATTTCAAGTTAATATTTCAATAATTTAACAACACACTTTTGTGTTCACTGTTCTCTGATGTCAGTTAATGGCCACATGACAAATACAATAATTTATTATTTTTTAAGTGTTTTATTTTGATTATTTTTATTCTAAAGTTATGTATTTATTTTTTATTTTATTTTATTTTACGTTTAATTTGTTGCGTTTTTTAAAGATTTAATTAATAACTTCACAAACCCCAGTTTGGGAAACCCTGTAGATCAATAGTAAATCAACTCGAAATTTATTTTGAAAGATCAATGAAAATGCTGTTTGTTTTCAATGGTTTCATCTTTAAATATTTAAAGATTTGCAGCATTCATTGATGTAGTACTATTGCATTTTGAATTTAGCACATAGGTTATTCTTTTATCCATGTCTGTAGCATTAGGAAATGTTCATTTCTGGCACTAATGATGTGATGGTGTCATTTATTAATCTGTGGTGATGAATGGGCGACACTGATGACTGCACAGCTCATGTTAGTGCTGATTAAAGAGTTTGACTTAAGAACTGATCTCTGTGCTGCTTACAACTCGTATCAAAGACCTCCGTCTCCTGACACACAGTCACCAGAGAAATGAATAAAACATTGGCCTCTCTTTCATACGCCATACACATGCTGTGCTACACACACACACACAGCGTCACAACTTTTGACTTTTCGTGTCACTGTTCTATCGTTATATTGCTTCAACTTTTCATTACCACTTGACCTTTTCATCTTAAAAGCAAATTTATGATGACAAAATAAATCAGTTCATCTGTAGTATTGACACTTTGTTTGCAACTCCAAAAAGAAACAAGTGGTTTGTTTTTTTCTGAATATTTGATCAATTTCTTCTACTCACTAGTGAAGTGTTCTACTTTCAGTCCAAGTGTGGTGATTTTGTAGAAGCTTGATTAAGTCTTTCCATTGGCCATACAAGTTGTATTATGCCTAGTTCACACTACAGGATTTTAAGCCCGATTTGCAGGTTAACGAGCTCGCCGACCGGTCGGGCTGTGATTGGGGGAAAATCAGCGGGTGATCGGCGCTCGGCAATCTTTGTGTCATCTACACAACGACGCATCAAAGAGGCTCGCTGACGCATCGCCGACACCTCGCCGACGGCAAACAAATATCTAGCATGCCAAATATCTGGACTGGTCGGCCGACTCGATCACGTGGTGTCAGGTGTCGTGACGAGCTACAGCCAATGAGAGAGCAAGGCGTGGGTTGAGGCCACCGGAAGATAAACAACAGCAGCCACATGGCTTAAAGAAAAGTTTGGACACAATAAATGGAGCAAAATTTTTCATCGAGCAAATAGCTTGCATCGTTAATTTCTTCCCAACATCCATTTTCAAATAAACCAACTCCTGTTTCACGTGTTGTTTCGCATCATTCCCGTTCCAGTTCTCGTGTGTGTTTTCGTGACACAACGTGGTTTGTAGAGTCGTTGGGTGACAGTTGTTGTCAGCTTGTGTAGTGTGTAACCCCCGGTTGCGGATCATTTACATAGAGTCACGTAGTGTGAACACCACAATGACTTAAAGACAGACAATCAAGTCATAGTCTGAACAGCACAGCGATCTGCCGACGTTTGTAGTCGTGTAGTGTGAACTTGGCTTTACTTGTTCAAAGGACGTCCCTGTTCATTTTTATCTTTAGTAAAATAAAGGATAGAAAAACACAACTTAATTTATTGGTTTTCCTCTAGAGATGTGGCAGAATCCCAGGACTCCTTGTGTAATTTCTTTGTCTCGGATTGGTGGGAGAGGAGTAGGTTTGTCTGTCACATTCATGACTTATTAATTTTTGTGAATTCTTTCATGACCGTTCACTCTACAGAACAATCAGTTTTTGCAGTTAACACAAACAACAAAGGAATATGTTTGTGTGTGTGTAATTTATTTAAACATTTCTATGTAAAATAATATAAAACATGCTTTTATCCAAAGCAAATTACTTTGACTTTAGTGTACACATTTTGACCTTGCCGTTTCTAGCGCAGTGCTCTACTGTTATATACAATGACCACTTACATGAAGCATTTGTGGATGATGTAATTGAGTTCCTCTCTACGCACTAGAATTGCTTTAAATATTTGTATATATAATACAGTTTAGGTTTGTTTGTTTTTATAGTTATAACCAATGACTATAAATTATTATGCTTATTTTGTACCCTTTTAAAAAAATACATTGGAGTGCTTCATTGCCATGGAAAAACTGCCTTTTTTGCTTCAAATCAAAGTTTGTAACGTAATTAATTTCAGTGTTGATGTTATGGCCTTTTTTAAATCTTGAGACTTTAAATAATTTATAATATGTATGTTTGTTATTTTATTAACTAATTTTCCACTGACAACAATTGTCATGTGAGATAAAACATTTGCTTGATTTTATAATATTAGTTTTGTAGTAGTAGTAGTTTCTTCTGAATATTTGTAACTGGGTTTGTGACTATCAAGTTATAAATGCAAAGAGAGAAAAAAATATTGAAATATTTAATTCAGTGGATTATTTTAAAATAGGCAGTACCACAGATCTTATGTAATGTATAAACCATTTCCCCCATATTTTCCGATTTCCTGCAAAAATAACTAGTGTCATATATACAGTTTTGCAATTACTCATACTGTAATGTAAAATTTTACTCATTCCACCCACCCCTAGTGCCTGGGTGTCCTGGCGTGTGTGCACGTGTGGTGGTGTGATTTCACATGTTTGTGGAGGTTCTTCCATATGTGGGAGGCCTGTGGTTTAGAAGCACAGGACGTACACGGACACTCGGGTCTAGAGTGCTTCTCTCACCCACATGTCAAACATATGTTTTATTCAGAGGTTTGATGCACTGTACACACACATGCGCACACACATTCACAGATAAATTAGTAATGCCGATAGCTTTCCACTGGGACCTGACAGCACATGAAGGAGCATTATATAGAGGAAAAGTCAGTCTAATGAAGTCTCTCTCTCTCCCCATTTCACCCCTCTACTAATCTGGCTCAACCTGCTCACTAATCTCTCAACCTCAGCACAATGCAGCCATAGATTTACAGTTATTCCTACCAACGTTCCAAATGGATGCTGTTATTAGATTGACTCTCACCGTTGGGCTCTTACAACCTGTTGGTTCTACGTTGCATCATCTCACCTCCTTGGCCCCCCTCTGGTGTCGTCCTGAAGCGGGACTCCGGCTCCGGTTGCTGGAATCTTATTGGATGCAGATATCTGGATCTCGTCCTATGAGGGGCAAGGAAAATGCTGTCGTATTCGGAGTCACCGTTTGAAGCAAAGGTTGAAGGCGGCAACTCGATGCGCGAGTTGAAAAGTGACAGAAACAGAAGAGGGAGAGAGACAGACATGATGCAACTAGAAGACATTGTTCTGCCTGTTGCTGGTTGAACAGGTCAGCCAATCACTTTTGGCCTTGGCTAAATGAGAGATGTTCACGTGGGGAATGTTTCTGGTTTGCGCAAGTGAAGCTTTATCAACAACATCTAAAACATGCTGCCTGTTACTTCTGGAAATAAACTGCAATCATCCCTCTGTTTATAAAATTAAATATGTTTACTATTATGAGATGAGGGATCTGGAGGGTTTAAAACAGAAATGTGAAGCTTGTATTTTTGTTAAAGCATTTATAGTAATAAATCCGTACAAATTTGTTATTTGAGCTGTCTAAATCTTTCGTTTAGAGGCAGGGCTGCTTATTTAGGTGGATGAACTTGTAGTGAACGTGTACTTTATGCATAGTTGCGTCATGTCACTACCTGGCAGTCTTGTGTGTATGTGCGAAGAGTTATAATGATTACCAGCATTACATGGTAATGGTAAGAGTTGGAGAATATTGGACAATTTGCACAGACAATGTGTTTAAGTCATTCTATCACACTAGTCTTATGTTAAAGTCATGACTTGGTTTATTTGGTTGTTGTTTGGATTTTGAGAGGTGGGTTGCAAAATGAATGCGAGCTTGCAGTTGAGGGGCAGGGTTTAAGTCCGGCATACGTCACCAAAGAGAAGTGGTTTTCACAGAAGGTTGAGATATTACATTTTCATTAAGCATTGTGAAGTCCAAAGAAAAAAGAAAGATATACATGATAATTTGTTCGCCATATGATCTATAACATGCATTTAGAAAATAGATGTGAATTCTGTGAATGTGAAAATTAGTTCACTACAAATTGACAATTCTTTCATAATTTACTTACCTTCACATTGTTCCAAACCTATATGACTTTCTTTATTCTGTGGAACACAAAAGATATTTTGAAGCTTATTGGAAAACAAGCAACATTGGAGCCCACTGACTCTTATTAAATATGGACAAAAAACAGTGTCAAAATATTTTATTTTATGTTCCATAACGAACAAGGGTGAGTAAATAATGACAGAATTTTCATTTTCGAACTATCCCTTTAAATGTTGCTTTAAATGTCCATTATGCAAGGGTTCAATGAAGTCACATTTACTGTAGCTAAACTGTTATCTCCTGTACTGGTCATAAAAGAAGACCGAATGGCTTCTGTGTGGCACAGCGGTAGTTTTCTTCTTTATGCAACTTCAGCTGACTCACGTCAACTCCTGTTACTATAAAGCCTAAACCACCTCTGTACAGTAACGTCTTCAGTAACTCTAAACGAGCAACTAGAAAAGACTTTGAGTCAAAACACTGGTTCTTCTTTGGCTCTTTTAAAGAAGATTAATAAATGAACATATACATTGTTATTTTGGACCGGATCTTGAGGAAAGTTCAAAATATAGAAAATCATTAACTCACCAGTGATAGACAAACTAAACCATAGCAGGCATTAGGGCTGGACGATATGGCCAAAATTGATATCACGATATATTTCTTAATTTTGGTCGATACGATATAATTCCGATATCGATATGAACACTATTTATCTGAAATATAAATCTTTTGTACCATTATAAATGCCTTTATCATCACTTTTGATCAATTTTAAGCATCCTTGCTAAATAAAAGTATTAATTTCTATCATTTCTTTCCCAAAAAAATAATAAAAAATTATACTGAATGGAATAGTGTATAATGTTACAAAAGCTTTTTATTTCAGATAAATGCTGATCTTTGGATCTTTCTATTCATCAAAGAATCCTGAAAAAAAATGTACTCAACTTTTTAAATATTGATAATCAGCAAATCAGCATATTAGAATGATTTCTGAAGGATCATGTGACACTGAAGACTGGAGGAATGGTGCTGAAAATTTACCTATGTATGATCACAGGAATAAATTACATTTTAAAATCTATTCAAATAGAAAGCAATTTTAAATAGTAAAAATATTTCAACATTTTACTGTTTTTGCTGTACTTTGGATCAAATAAATGCAGCCTTGGTGAGCAGAAGTGAATTCTTAAAAAAACAAACAAAAAAAACATTAAAAATATTACTGTTCAAAAACTTTTGACTGGTAGTGTAGGCTGATTATTCTTATAGATTGAAACAAATGTGCTTCAGCCAGAAAAAAGGGTATGAAAAGTGCTCCGAGTCGCTGCAGAAAACAAAAAAATTGAACAACAACAAAAACTGGAAATGTTGCTGGAGACGGGCTTATTTAAAATGAAAACTCATTCTCTGCCAGCAGGAGGCGCTTTTAGAGTGATAAAACTAGCGGTTTCTCCAGTAATGGCTGTAATCAAAGCAGCTCCGCTCATGAACGCTTCTTTATCAGATCAAATGAAAATGCCATCGAAACTTTTCTGAAGACAGTCAATTCCCTTCAGAGATACATTCATATAAAACACCCGCGCCGTGTTATGATTTTGAAACGTGCAGTGCTCATGTTTATTCAACGAAGTCAAACGGCACAAATAAATCAATGTATGGGAAACTGGTAATGTATATCGAAATATCGGAAATGTGTTTAAAAATCATATCACCGTTATTGAAAAAAATTATATCGCGATACATATTGATATTGAATTATTGTCCAGCCCTAGGTCA
>NW_015642448.1:1733000-1740092 GCF_001515625.1 Sinocyclocheilus rhinocerous | reverse complement strand
AGCAACAACAAAACAATGTTGCTGGAGACGGGTTTATTGAAAATCCAAACTCATTCTCTGCCAGCAGGAGGCGCTTTTAGAGTGATAAAACTAGCGGTTTGCCTGGTAACGGCTGTAATCACAGCAGCTATGAACGCTACTTTATCAGATAAAATGAAAATGTCATTGAAACTTTTCTGAAGACAGTCGGTTCCCTTCACAGATACATTTATATAAAACACCCGCGACATTTTTTGATTTTGAAACGTGCAGTGCTCATGTTTATTCAACGAAGTCAAACGGCACAAATAAATCAATGTATGGGAAACACTGGTAATGTATATCGAAATATCGGAAATGTGTTTAAAAATCATATCACCGTTATTGAAAAAAATTATATCGCGATACATATTGATATTGAATTATTGTCCAGCCCTAGCAGGCATTATATAATAGTGGACACAGGAAGAGTGCAGTGTGGGTAGAAGCCTGCAAGATAATTGTCTTTCCTCCACTCAATGGAGTATGAAAGTTCATGTCCTTAATAGTTTAAGTCTTTTTCTCCATAAGCCAATAAATGATCTGGAACAAATGGGTTTTGTGACTGCATTGTGCAGAAATCTGTATATTTTTTATTCGATGCCTGTGAACTCTGATTAACCTTTATGCCATTTAAAAGCTTTAACCATCACAGTCAGAAGTAGTTTTACATGTACGTCCAGTTGAGACTTGAATCTAATTGATTTGTGCAGTATTCATTCAGGAATTGGATAGTCCAGGGCATGAAGTAGTAAGATTTCACACACTTGGTCAGTGGACTAAAAGGACCTCACTTACGGTTATGAAACTGAATTGTGGGTAAGACTATTCTGCTCTAGGTTTAGGATCCTGTGTCCAGTGCTTTTGCTCGTGGCACTGGTGTAGTGGTTTTAGATCAGAGCTAGTAACAAAAAGGTTGTAGGGTTGAAGCTTAGAATTGCACACTGGACATTGACAGCTGTTTTCACACTAGATTTGATTTGCATGGTGTGAACCTGAGTTTAATTTAAAGTATACTCCCCTCCCAGACCTGAGGAAGGCTGAGGAAAAGAGGGCACTAAAAATGGAAAACGTTGCAATTTAAAGGTTTCATGAAATCAAAAATGACCTTATTTATATAAATGCTTCTTGACTTATTGTGCGCGATTTATCAGTGCACCTTATTCTTAAAAAAAAAAAAAAAAAAAAGTGTTTGTTTCATAATCTTTCATCAGCCATCATTTTATCTTGCTTTGTCTCTCAAATATCGTTTCTTTTCACCTGATTTCAGTAAACATTTCAACCTCACATTTATGTATGTATTTATTTATTTGCATCTCTCTTTTCTATAGTGTATTTATTTATTGATTGGGATGCACAAAGACAAAAAGAACTCCATGCACCTCCAACCACCTGACACCGTTTTGTTTATTATTTCTGGAGTAACAGCATTGTGGGGTTATTTATTTATTTGACTTTGTTTGTTAGTTTACTTTTACTAAATGACTAATTTTAGGGGCAACTATGGGGTTGTTTTGTAGTAATAGTAGATGTGCTGGCCTGGGTAATAATGCTGATCATATTCATAATGAATGTACAGATGGATATGTATTCAGTCTCTCTGTATTGGATACACAGTACTTTCAGCACCTTTTGTTCTTGGGTCAATGGCCGCTTGTGTGTCAGATGTCTGATGACTCAGTAGGCAGTGTTACATGCAGGTGGCCGTTGTGTGAGTGTGTGTGCACATGCTAGCATGATGAGCAATGCTGCCAGACGTTGAGCTGTCTTCCCATGATGCCTAACCAAGCTACCCCCAGTGCTAACACATTGGTGTCACACTAGTTTACCGTCGCAAACACGTGTGCATGTTCAAGCATGCAGGGAACAACATACAGTATAGCCTTAGTGGATGGGAAAGGCCTGTATTTAGTATAACAGTATTGTTGGTATGTGATTGTGATCCAATATGAGCATGAGAAAAGATATTATTCCTGGAGTAACAGCATTGCAGGTTTTTTATTTATTTATTTGTGTTTTTGTATTGTTTGTTTATTTTTATATTTTGTTTTTATTATAATTTATTTATTTTAATGAAGTTTATTTTTGTATTTGGTTATTTATTTTTATATGTAATTTTTATATTTTTTTATTTTATATTTATTATTATTATTATTATTGCTCAAATTTATTTATTTTGCATTTTTAAATTTTCTTTTTTGCGTTTGAGCAGGCTGCTTGCTTGCTTTGTTAAAGTTCTTTCTGCTATCCAAGTTTAATATATTCGACGACAACTTTAAATAAGCTATTTGTAGGTTTACCTCAATCATTTTGATCCCACTGGTTGGCAAATGGATCATAGAGGTGAGAGGGTGTGTTTTGTATAGCCTAATAGTTGAAGATGCAGTCAAATAAGTTAAAGCTTGTGGGTTCAAACTGTAAGGGGAGTTTGAACCACAATATGTAGTTTCGTCGTCATTTACAAAAGGAACATTTCTAATGAATATGCTGGTCACTATTGTGCCAGTAGATTAGGGCAGGCACAGTCAAGCTCCAAAATGAGTAAAACAAAAAACACACTATAAAAGCATCAAAACTAGTCCACTAGACTCATATGTTAATATTCATTAAAATGTCATTTATCACTCAAAAATTTAGAATAGAATTTAGAAGACTTGGGAAATGGTCCATTAAGTCATTACATAAGATTAAACATTTGTTCAAAATTTCGTATTCTTTCTTCCAAATAAGAAAAAGTTGTGTTTGTTTGAATGACGTGAGGGTGAGTAAATGATGACAGAACTTGCACTTTTGGGTTGACTAATCTTTTAAGTCACGATGACCCTCACTTGACCTGGACAAGCGGTCAGTCTTTAATCTGCTCCATTCTGTCCACAGGCAAAGCAGGTAAATGCCGGGCCTGCTGAATGAAGGCGAGCAGAAGCACGTGGACATCAGAGGTTCTGTCTAACTCATGATGCCGTCGTCCACGCAGAAGGGAGGACTGAAAGACCCGGAGTTCACCAACCTCTTTTTCAAAGATGACCCGGAAGAAGTCTTCTGTGACCTACACGAGATCGGCCATGGGAGTTTCGGAGCAGTGTACTTTGTGAGTATTGAAATGTTGAGGAAATTTATTTTTTTCAGCTACAGCACATCTGTTACTAGCATGGGGGGGAAACTGTGGTGTTGATGGCATTGTGCCATTTGCATGCATTTGCAATCTCGATCAACCTCTATTGATACTTTTCAAGCTATCATTTTTATCAACTATTTTTAAATACTGAATTATTTGTTCTAAGTTAGAGTAATATTTTTCTCCTTCCAAGTTCTGTAGAGGATGAAAGGCACATAGTTTGAGACGTCAGAGACCAGAATAGTTTTTAATACCTGTAAGGGAAACGTCAACTGTTCTTTATCAAATCTTAAATTGTCTGATTCGGTCTGATACCCTACATACCTAAGCTCGATGAAGCTTTTTTTCCCCTCTTATTCTCCCCGTCAGTCAGTTTTTAACTGTAGTTAAACTTAGGGCTTGTCATTTCATTTTTGAAACGGCACTACAGTGCAGCGGTTCTGTCAAATACAAGAACTGCAGCCTCATGACAAGTTCTTGTGCATTTCTTAATCTGGGAACTAATAGCATAAAGCCTTTGATTCCAAATCTGTGGCAAGACTGGAATCCACTGTGCAAATCCACCGTTCTCTCTCTTTTTCTCAAATACACTCGCATGCACACACTCACTCGCTCACATGCGGACTGCCCATCCAGATGTAGGGCTGGTCTCAAGGGGAAAGAATAACTAGGAGACGCTGCTCTTAAGACAGATGTTCACTCCGTTTAAATGCGAGGGCCTGCTGGCCCCGTGATGCAGAGCGACTGACATTACTGATGTCTGCCACACACACTTCTGTCAAGAAATACAGTAAATTCATGACTTAACATACACTACTGTTCAGAAGTTTAGATTGATATTGATGCGTATAATTGATGCTTTTATTCAGCAAGGACACATTAGGAAACAAAATGCTGTTCTTTTGAACTTTCTGTTCATCAAAGAGTCTTGAAAAAATATATCATGGTTTCCAAAAAATATATATTAAGCATCACAACTTAATTTCAAGACTGATAATACTAATAAATGCTTCTTGAGCAGCAAATCAGCATATTAGAATAATTTCTGAAGGATCATGTGACACTGAAGACTGGAGTAATGATGCTGAAAATTCAATTTTTCCATCACAGGAATAAATTACATTTAAAAATTTTATTTTTTTTACTTATTTTAAATTGTAGTTATATTTCGCAATATTACTTTTTTTGCTGCCATTTTTTAAAGACGCACAATATGTATGTGACCAAATCAGTATTGCCAATATTGCCTTTAAGTATTAGTGTAATAAGAACAATAATGGAAACTGATAATATTGAGGCTTATTTTTTCATGTCAGTTTTATGAAGTACTAAATGTGACCCTGAACCACAACACCAGTCATAAGGGTCAATTTTTCTAAATTGAGATTTATACATCATCTGAAAGCTGAATAAATAAGCTTTCCATTGATGTATGGTTTGTTAGGATAGGACAATATTTTGGCCGAGATACCGTTAAAAAGCACTATACAAATGAACTTGAATTTTAAAAAAAACTATGTATGTGACCATATCAGTATTGCCAATATTGTCTTTTTTACATTTTCAGTATTGGTTTAGTTAGGACGATAATAGAAACTGATAATATTGAGGCTTATTTTTTTCATGCAAGTTGTATGAAGTACTAAAAATCTTTCTGCTGTACCTTTTGAATAAAAGTGGCAAAAGCCAAAAATAGTATAAATTAAATCTGTTTTGCTTCCCTGCAGGCCCGAAACTCCTATTCCAACGAGGTGGTGGCCATTAAGAAGATGTCCTACAATGGCAAGCAGACCACTGAGGTGAGAGACACACTTTGATGTCTTCAAACTCTGATAGTTTGAGTCAGGATTTGAATGTGTTACTGTTTTAGTCTCCATATAAAGCACTTCTGTACTGAGTATTAGGCAAACCTTCTTCTAATGTCCTTGAACTTATAAAGATGATAAAATCAAAGCATTTATTTATTCAGTACTTCATTGTTGCTATAAAAACAATGTGTTTGGCAATATTGTGTTTCCATGAATTAATGAATAAATAATTGTAATCTCAGTGTTTGTGTACATCTCAGTTGCTGTAATTACATTATATTAGCCAATATCCATATACATATTGACTTTATATAACCATTCTGCTCTTTAGCTGTTGGTATCTGTAGAATACTGATGTTCAAAATTGTGTGTTTCTTTGGGTTCCTCTGTTCAGAAATGGCAGGACATCATTAAAGAGGTGAAATTTTTGGAACAGCTACGACATCCAAACACCATTGAATATAAAGGCTGCTACTTGAAGGACAACACAGCATGGGTTAGTACTGCCATTAAGAGGGATATAAATACAGTAATGCATTTGTGAACCCGAGGGAACTGCTGTAAGAACTACCTGGTTTACATTGAGTTCATTCCCAGAATTTCCTGGGGCAACCATGCCTCCTTTTCACAATATTCTCGTCTGCCTTTTTTCATTCAGCTTGTGATGGAGTATTGTCTTGGCTCTGCTTCAGACTTGTTAGAGGGTGAGTTCACACTTGAAATGCACACACAGGCACACTACGCACACTCTCAAGTATGCAAGTACAGTGCAGGCACAAACCCACAGTAAGCACTGTATGCATTCACATAGAGGAACAGTAATTGTTGGATCTGTCATGTGTTTTTTAGTCAGCGCTGAAGGCCTTTATTAGCCACATCTTAGACACATTATAAAGCCCATTGTGTTTTATTCCAGTGGCACTACCAAACTGCCATTGCGTTCATGTTTTTGTTTCCTTCAGATGCTGTCATGGCAACATGCACAGCTATAATGATAGACTGTTGGTTTCAGTTATTGCTTCATATATATGTGTGTGTGTGTGTGTAAGAGGAATTTAGAAATTCCAGTTTAACTTTGGCATAATGTAATTTTATGAGTAATTTAGTCTGAATCTGTTTAATTCAAGGCCATGTTCTAATCCAGTTCTCAGTCCTTGTCTATAAAAGGATCAGGTACCTAAAAGGTGTAGTGTCAGTTTGCTAAGCATCGGATGACTCTTTTTGACACTTTTTTATTTTTTTTTTGAGCACCATTATAACAACAACACCAAATGTCGCAGTGCTGTTTTGCATGTTGGGATGTCATCGGGCGTGCTGTTTTGTTTGTTTGTTTTGTCCAGTTCACAAGAAACCCCTCCAAGAGGTTGAAATTGCTGCCATTACACATGGTGCCTTGCTAGGACTGGCTTACCTACATTCCCATAACATGATCCACAGGTGAGTCGTCCTCTGACTGATATCCATTTATACATTATCAGCTTCCTCAGTGTGCGTAAATGACAGATAAATCTTTATCTGATTATCTGTTTACTAAGCAAATTGCTTTACAACTTGGATTTTTATGTGTGTATGCTTACCATAAAGCAATGCTATTTTTGTGTCTATAAAGAATGTTGTTGAAATGTACTGCTTTAGGTCCACTAGGGGATGGTTTTATTCAGAAATGTCTCTACTTAAATGAGCAAAAACTCATTTGTTATAACTAATAAACATTATTAAAGTTCTTTTTTTAATGAGAGTACATTGAAAACTTTGAAAATAACTATAATAAAATCAATCTCTGCTGTTTTTTGTTGTTGTTGTTTTTTTTTTTGACATGCAGATGAAAACTAACATTTTATTTGTGGATTTAACATTAATAGATGGTCTAAAGCAGGGGTGTCAAACTCAATTCCTGGAGGGAAGGAGCCCTGCCAAGTTTTGTTCCAACCTTGCTCCTACACGCATGCATAGAGTACGTTTACATGGACAACAATACTCCGATTTTAATACGATTAAGACAATACTCTGATTAAGAATCTACCATGTAAACAGAGTTTTTTGATTACCTTAATCCGGTTTAAGTCATAATCGAAGTAAACAGAAATCGAATTAAGACATGTGGAGTATTCCTATTTTAGTCACATTACTGAAGTGCAGTAAAGACATGTA
>NW_015642448.1:1729865-1732003 GCF_001515625.1 Sinocyclocheilus rhinocerous | reverse complement strand
GTCATAATATTGGCTTATTTAGAATAAGCTAAATAATTAGATTACTGATGTCCATGTAAACATAGTCATAGTTTCAAATAAGCCTGAAGGACTTGATTAGTTGGATCAGGTGTGTTTAATTAGGGTTGAAGCTAAACTCTGCTGGGCCAAAGCCACTAGAAGGCAGGCCTGCAACCTTTAGCCAAAAAAGCGTAACGGCTAATGCTAACGCTTCCGGTTTGCCAGTACATGGGAAAGGAGACCAGAGGCCGTTTTTTTTTTTTTAATGAATGTCAATGGAGGAGAGGCTTCACTGCGCTGAATAAACAGCTTTTTAGAGGAAACAGCTTATAATTTAATGAATCGACAGCCCATCAGCTAATCTCCAATAGGTTTTACACTAAGCAATACTTTTGGATTGGAATATTTTTAGAGTTTACACCGAAAAAAAATGGCGTTTTATACGAGAAGTCACTGACTTTTTGCGACAGGTGGGATACAGCTTACGGCACTTCTCATTCATTCCTATGGTATCCGTAAACGGCGATTGAGTGTCAACTCTACACAACGCTGACTGAAATTCAATGACGTCAAGGCTGTACTGTGGTTATTAAGGCACATGTGATCCAAGTTGACCGTTACGCTTTCTCCAATAGTAAGTAATACAGACCCTCGTAATCTCCCTATATTAAGACAATATCTGCATGGCCGTAGCCAGGGTTTGAAAATTAGTGAGGTCTGGGGTGGGGTTTAGAATTGTGCTATAATAACCCCACATACAACTCATTATATACACTAACACTTTAAAAGAGACAGACATGTAGATGTTTGTGAAAGATGTTTTCTCTGTTTTGGAGGAATGAGCATTGTTAAATTATATCATATTGCACCATTACTATAGGTTAGGGGTGTATAATTTTATCAGTTGTTTATTATTCATTCAACAATACATAGCCTTATTACTAAACTGCAACTTCCCGCTCTATTAAATTTCTAAAAGTAGAAAAGATAAGTCCAAAGACGCTTATAATTACTGGATCTGGCAACACGGTGCGCCCATGCCCTCACTCACAGTTCTCTCAATCGGGCAATTCTAGGATTTTCATTTTTTGGGGGGGTGGGGCTCAGCCCCCAATGAGGGTATAATAATAATAAAAAAATAAATAAAAATAAAATAACGTTTGACCATTAGGTTAGGGTGGTATACTAAACCTATTGCAGTATTCCACTGTATTGAAGATCAGTTTTCCTGATCACAAACACACACACACACAATTTTACTGTTTGCATTTCTAAACAAACCTCTTCCTATGCTCAAGTACTGTCTGTCACTGTCTTCAATCATTTCTGTGCATGACTGTATGGTAGTTAATGCCACATGCACTGTGATATGTTTTATATTGAAAGTTCAATTTTCAAATGAAAATAGCAACATTTTATAAAGTATGCGTTCGTGTGTTAAGGGTTAACGTTACATTTTCGCTGGAGGAAACTGTGGTGTGATGAGGGGTGAATGGAGCGAAAACTTTACAGTAGATGGAAAACCGATTGCTCCCCCATGACATTTTGTAAACTGCATTTATGACAAAGAACTGCACAGATGCAGATATTATAACAATCTATCGATAAACTCACACCCTGTCCTCTGTTTCTCGCTCTGCACCGCTGCGGTCAGCGGATTGTAGAACGCGCTGAAAGACGGGGAGGAGCCGAAGTCTGCCGCTGTTTTCATATGAAATTAAAAGGGCACTGAGGCGATCATGAATTCGTGTACAGTTTATGGAGCTAATCACAAAATTTTTAGGGGGGCTGAGTAGAAATTTTGGGGGGCTAAAATTTTCACCCTCGTTTACGTCATTAGGGGTGAGTAAAACGCAGCCTAATTTTTATTTTTGGGTGAACTAACCCTTTAAGAGCCACGATGGAAAAAAACTCTCCAAAACTTGTACGAACCTGGAAGTAAGATTTTTTGCACAGAAATACTCTGTCATACGTCCAAATTGTTTTTTGAAACTTTGTCCATGTTTAGCATGAGAATCCAATACTTTAACAGTGTAAATAACTCTGAATGCATGAAACAGCATTCAACCCCCCCCCCTTAAACAAGTCAAGTCAAGTCACCTTTATTTATATAGCGCTTTTAACAATACAGATTGTGT
>NW_015642448.1:1706555-1729643 GCF_001515625.1 Sinocyclocheilus rhinocerous | reverse complement strand
AAATCAAAACAGACTTGTGTTTTTATAACATCAGTTGCTGCTTTATTTACTGTATATAGAAACACAAGTATCTTAATGTTATTTGTGTATTTTACTTTTCATTTTATTACAAGTAGTTAGGTCTATAGCGCCCCCTAAATAAATAAAAGACCTGACGGAATGGGCATTAGGACCCGGGGGAGGCTGTAGCTGCTGCTGCACGCTCTGCTGCACGGGTCATTCTGTACATACTTTCTCATATTAAATGCGGCAATCCAAAACAGTCAATCTAATCACCATTCAGTTAAAAGTTTGCTTCAAGAATGGCCACACTGCTGACGGGATCTTAGCGCTAGCACACCCTGAGCACATGTGAGCTATTCATCTTATCAGCAAGGTATAGAATAATTTTTTTCAAATCCGATAACGGTCCGATAATATCCTGCATCCCTAATATTGATGTTGGTTGCCAATGAATGTTTTTCATTACTACTGTGCTACTACTATTTGTTTCTTTTAAAATACATTGATCTTGCCATGAAAATAGCCATAAATGCTGGTATGGCAATGAAATAAACAAATAAATATACTTTTTTTTTCTTCCAGCACTGCTCTGACTAGACCAATTATATTAAATATCAAAGGCTGCTTTAAATATCAAAACAGAATTTTTTTATTTTTTTTTTCAGATTCAGAGTGTGTACTCTTTGGTTTCAGGGTTCAAAATACTAAACCATTATAATTAAAGTACCAATCCATGACATACTATATATATCAGCAGGATCGCATATGTCAGCATACCATTTATTGACCATGCTTTATTGGACTTTTTTACAACGTATGAGTTCTTATGTGTTTTATTAGCTTCCAGTAACACAATACTATATTTACTGTCATTTTCACTCTGCAATGCTATTTAAATTTATTATCAGAATCGGAATGAGCTTCATTTGCCAAGTGTGTGCGCAAACAAAGAATTTGTTGTTTTTTAGGAGCTCTTGGTACATACATACATATATGACATGAGAACAGAGAGAACATTTAAATAAGACTAAGAAAAAAAAAACAATAAATAATAATAATAATGTGGTATACATCTGGAACAGATTTTTAAATGTCATTGTCATTCATTTTATTTTATTTTTTCACCCTGCCATTGCATAATATGGAATTGTGACACTACTGCAGGTCTATACTGTCTGACTTCAACTTTCTCTGTATCTGTGATTTTGTTTAGAGACGTGAAGGCTGGTAATATCCTGCTGACAGAGCCCGGTCAGGTCAAACTGGCTGATTTTGGCTCCGCTTCCATCGCTTCTCCTGCCAACTCCTTTGTGGGAACCCCATACTGGTCAGTACCGCAGATATTGATGTTCAGGAAGATAATGTGTCCTGATACACCGGTGTTAATTAGACAATTGTGTGTGTTTCTAACACAGGATGGCTCCAGAAGTGATTTTAGCCATGGATGAGGGTCAGTATGAGGGGAAGGTGGACGTCTGGTCTCTGGGGATCACTTGCATAGAGCTGGGTGAGTGTCTACATGTTTTTGAACTTAATATTTCATCTATTTTCCTTTTTTTCTAATGTTCTGAGGCATTGTGTCCACTACAATAAGCAGACGTTTAAAAGCCATTGTGTGTTGTTACACTAAATCCACTATAGCTGATGACCTTTGACCCTTAAGGAGCGTCACATTTACTGTTGCTATGTGAAATGTCATGGGTGAATTCCATTAATTTCAATAGGAATCTGTGTGATGGGGAGTTTTGTGCAAAATTGTTCCCCATGCAAATGTTCAAGTTGGTCCCATGAATTCACCATAAGTGACTTGAAGGTGACTTCTGTATGAGCGGTGTACCATACATCGCTACACTATTGACAATGGAGAATGGGCCATTTTTTTGTCTGTGATTTTGTCTACACTTTACTCATAATTCTATATGACTGTTCTCTTTATATGTCATTTGTATCTTGTATTTATTACAACATGAATTAAACATAGTGGATGAAATTTGAGGAATTATTATTACCATTATCCCAGTATTCCTCTGCTGTTTTCTAGCTGAACGCAAGCCTCCTCTCTTCAACATGAACGCTATGAGTGCCTTATACCACATCGCCCAAAACGACTCTCCCTCCTTACAGTCCAATGAGTGGTGAGTGTCCTTCTACACAATCACAAAACAGAAATATATATACTCCTACTCGTCAAACATATATACTCTCTCAACCACGCACTCTTCTCACACTTTATGTGTTATGCTATAACTCTGACCCCAACTGCCAGCTCTTTATAATTCCTGATCTTGTGCATTAATGCACAAGCAAACTTTCGGTGCCCCTCAACTCTCTGACTTGCAGCAAAATGAAAGCCTGCTGGTCTTTCAAACAGTGTTGCCTTTAGTCAATAGATCTGGAAATTGAAAGGCTGTCTGAATGGGCCAGAATATTGTTGAGGGTGTCACACATTTACTCACAGATTTTATGTGAAGGAGATACACATTTACACATGCAATACTTTTGCAGTGTAGATAATAGTACAAGAAAGAATCCTTTTCGAAATTGAGAAAGATTATGTATGTTATAAAGTCAATATGAAGCCTATATATATATATATATATATATATATATATATATATATACACTACCTTTACATTTTTTTTATGTTTTTAAAAGAAGTCTCTTAGGTTAATTAAAAATACAGGAAAAACAGTAATATTGTGATTAAATTATTAAAATTTAAAATAACCGTTTTCTGTTTCAATAGATTTTAAAATGCAGTTTATTGCTGTGATGCAAAACTGAATTTTCATCAGTCATTACTCCAGTCTTCAGAGTCACATGATCCTTCAGAAATCATTGTAATATGCTGATTTGCAGTGCAAGAAATAGTTCTTATCAATTTTGATATGTTGATGTTTATGCTGCTAAATTTTTTTTTTTTTTTTTTTTAATAGTTCAAAAGAACAGGATTACATTATAAATATTTACTGTCACTTTGATCAGTTTAATGCACCCTTGCTCAATAAAAGTATTCATTTCTTTTGACAAAAATAAAATCTTTACTGACCACTGTATAAGGTAGTGTGAATGGTAGTGTATAAGAACAGTTTATGCTTTGTTTTAAAAACATTTATTAACATGTAACGCACTCAATGTTTACTGTAAATATTGCTTCAAGTATGTTTGTTATTTATTTGTACATTACAAAAGTGCATGATACTGTAACTGTTGTTTGTATTTTGTGAAGGTCGGATGCATTCCGGAGTTTCGTTGACTACTGCCTACTAAAAATTCCTCAGGACAGACCCTCCTCAGCAGAACTCCTGCGGGTGAGTAATCGCATTCACACAGTGTTGACACATATAAAGTCACTCATAAGCATTGCTCATCGAAGTTCAAGCACGACTTCTGAGTGCCCACACAATACTGTTAATTCATTCCCACTCTGAGTCACGTTCTGTTGCGTTTAGGCTCAGAAATGTAAACTTCTTAAGCAGCTTAATCTCACTTAGTGAGACCTTTGACAAATGGCATAGGATCACGTCTACATTACAGCTGATTGTAGCAAAGAACTACAGAATTACACAGGAAGAGACTGTCTGCGATGTAAAGTGGTCAACCAGAGTTTTAGTTTTTACATGTCACTTATGAGCAGGTTTATCAGAAATAGATACAGTCACAATAATAGACTTTCTTAGCAGTCTTCAAGAGCGGTTGCTTGAAAACCATTAATTACCAGTGTGTGCAAACTAGCTAAACAAGCTTAATTTCTTGTGTTGTATTTCTGGAATTTGTCATTCATAAATTGTGCAATTCATAACACAAGTTCAGTGCTTAATTTTTTTTTTTAAAGAAATTAATACTTTAAATCAGCAAGGATGCATTAAAATGATCAAAGGTGAGAGTTTTACATTGTTTAAATTACAAAAAAAAATATTTCAAATAAATGCTGTTCTTTTGAACTTTCTATTCATCAAAGAAAAAAACATTGCTCATTGTTTCGCACAAAAATAATAAGCAGTACAACTGTTTTCAACATCGTAAAATAAATGTTTATGGAGCGTTAAATCAGCATATAAATCAGCTTTGCCATCACAGGAACAAATTACATTTTAAAATGTATAAAAAAAGAAAACGGTTATTTTAAATAGTAATAAGATTTGACAATATTGCTGCTTTTACTGTATTTTTATCAAATATATGCAGCCTCAAAAACATTTAAAAAAGCTTACAGGTGTTTCTGTGACAGGCTGTATAGCAGGCATTAGTGTATATTGCTTTCTGGGTTTTTTTCCCCTTTCATCTTAAGTTAGTTAAACTAGTGATATGTTTGTAGCACAGGAAACTCTGCTGTCCATTTGATTACGGAGTAACAGCCTTAGTAACGTACACCCACACATTCCCAAACCCCAGTTCATCATGTGTAATTTGTAAAAACGTCAATATCTGCACTTTCGAAGAGATAAAGACGCCCCTGTGCAGTTGGTTAGTGCACTTCCTCTTCGCCATATCTGTCAGTACTTCCTGCCCTCATGACAGTGGGTTCCTTACTCATCCATCCCTGCTGACTCACACTCATACACGTTTTCTTATGCATAGCCAAGCGCTCAACCCACAGAGTATGTCATTCTGCCTTCTGTTTTTTCATTTGCTCACTTCCTGTGCCAACTACATCCTTGGAGGGTTAATAAAAGCAGGAGGAATTTTTGATTGTGCGTGTCTAACGTAACTAATCTTACCATGACTTTCTCTCAACCGAATCACTGTGGCTGTAGGTGGACATATTGCTGCGCGGTGACTAATGTTCATGATATCGTGCTGTGGTGGGAAGCTTATGGATTTAAATCATCACCAAAATAAATGTGTGATAGAATGTAGCAGTACAGTTGGGATATGGTTGATTATTGGCTGCAGGGAAGCTCTGGATACATGATCATTAAGGGATAGTGCTACCAATGTGATTTGTTTGTTTGTTTGTTTGTTTGTGCATTGTATGGGTCTGTTTGTGTGGGTGCATGTTACAGGTTATGGTTGATCTCATTGGTGGACACAGGTAATCCTATTTAGCCCTGAGAGCTTAGTGTCGATGGTAGGCGCTCACTTCAGGCACAACCTCACAAGGGGTGGGCGGCCCAGGGTGGAATGGGATACTGGCGTCTTTTCCATCGGTGCCTAGAGGATTTTATCTGATTTTTTGCAAAAAACCACTAACTAAAATTTCTACGTTAAAATTCAGAAGTTGCAATGAAATCGTTAGCTCAAAAATTAAAATTTGCTGAATAGTGCTACCAATGTGATTTGTTTGTTTGTTTGTTTGTTTGTGCATTGTATGGGTCTGTTTGTGTGGGTGCATGTTACAGGTTATGGTTGATCTCATTGGTGGACACAGGTAATCCTATTTAGCCCTGAGAGCTTAGTGTCGATGGTAGGCGCTCACTTCAGGCACAACCTCACAATGAGTTTGTTCTTAATGGGAACAGATTTGGAGAAATTTAGCATTTCATCACTTGCTCACCAATGGATCCTGTGTAGTGAATGGGTGCCGTCAGAATTTCAGTCCAAACAACTGATAAAAACATCACAATAATCCACATTGTGATCTTGTGCATGAAACAAATCCATCAGTAAGGAATTTTAACTTTAAACAGTCTCTTCTGGCCAAAATACAAGTCCATAAACCATACTAGCTTTGTTTGATGAAGAAACAAACTCATCTATATCATGGCCTGAGATTTTTGGCTGAAATATTCCTTTAATTTTCTTGAGTATTTCTAGTATTCATGTATCTATTGTGCATTAATTTTAATTTTAATTCAACATTAAAACAACTGAAAAACAGCACAGATGGGCCCACTTTCGACATGAATGGCTGCTTATTCACATGACATAGCAGTGGCTGAATTCTCAAAAAGTAGCCTTTAGTTTAATTTTTTTTTATGAATATCCACTTCATCCAGTGCCATTTGTTCTCTGTGTATCTTGATACGGTGACCGTGATTTCACCAAGTACAACATGTTCCTGGATCAACATCCGTGTTAATCCTGGAACAACATTCCAATTAACCAATCAGAATTGAGGGATAACTTTTCAGGAAATATCTGTTTTAGGCTTACGATCAGGGTTAGGTGCTTCTACACCCTTGGTAATCATCATTACCAAAAATAATTTCACACTGATTTTAGGAATAAATTATGGGTAGGGTTAGGTTTAGGGGTAGGGATTGGGTTTAGTCTATATTTTTGGACAGTAATGTTGATCCAGGATCAACAAAAGATGTTGATCCAGGAACATGTCTTACTTGGCAAAATCACGGCGACCGTCTCGATACTGTCTTTCTGTTTTGCTGACTGAGAAACCACTTTAGATGATTCAGTGAGAGTGAGTTTTGCAAACTCGTTTGGCCAATTCACTAAAAAGAAAAAACTGACTCAAAATAATAATTAATAAATCAGTCATCCAAAATTTGGGTCATGCATGATCACCAATAATTTCATGGAAAACCTCATGGTTCATACAGCCAAACAGCTGCAGGCGCCACTGGTCTTTTCTGCAACCTAGTCCATGCAGATGTTGAAACTGGGGGAAAAAATTAATTTCGACCCAGTTTTGCTCTCCCATTTCTCTCTAATACCTCAAGACTGTCCTTCCAAGCTCCTTAAAACCGAAAAGAGGTCATTAATCTGAGTCTAGCATTCATTTATTCTGTTCCCACCATTTGCCGTGTCCCAACTGCTGTCTTAATCTCATATGGGGTCTAAATCCACCTCAATTCTTGACCTATAGAGGTCTTGTCGATTTAGAACGAGCAGTGGATATCACTCACGATCTGACAGTTAGAGCTGACTCTCTGCAAGACTTCAGATTATGTAATTTCCTCCATTTAAATGGGATAATCCTGTAGATTAGATTCCTCCCATGCTGGTCAGTCACAGATGCCCGTTTAGAGTGGTGAATGCTTATCTATGTTATCATCGGGAAGCCGAGCTGTTAGCTGTTACTGTCTTTGCTGAGCTTAACGGTTGAGCCATTTGCTCTACAGTGTTTTACCCGCTCGCAGCACAGACGTGACCTGCTTAAACTAAATGTGTTGTCAACTAAATTTGTGATTCCATTCCAAATCACTCCATGGATGTTGACAGAGTGGTTAACATTTATCAAGAGTTATTGAAAGCAATCAAAGGGTGAACCAATGTTGATTAGGCTTCCAAGATTTATGCTTTAGAGTTGTTTAGATTTTGTCAAATGACTAAAAAATTGGTTTTGTTGACTGTTAATGAACATTTATAATTAACCAGTCCACCTTGAACAATTTAGCTTTTGCAATCATTCACAAGTTTTGGGTTGGTGAGATATCTTGTATGCTCACCAAGGCTGCATTTATTTGATTAAAAATACAGTAAAAACAGCAATATTTTGAAATATTATTACAATTTAAAATAACTGATTTCTATTTTGATATATTTTTAAATATTATTTATTCCTGTGATGCAAAGCTGAATTTTCGGCATCATTACCACAGTCGTGTCACATGATCCTTCAGAAATCATTCTAATATGCTGATTTGGTGCTCAAGAAACATGTCGTATTATTATCAATGTTGAAAACTGTTGCGCTGCTTAATATTTTTGTCAGGATTGTTATTTTTTCCAGGATTCTTTGATGAATAGAAAAATCAAACGAACAAGTGGAATTTAGAGCAGTCAACTTTGTTTTTACAGTTAATAAATGTTTAGAATTAACCAGTCCACTTCAAACAGTCCAATAAGAAAGCTTATTCCTTTAGAGTAAAAGATATATTGTCAAATGAATAACATTTATTAACTTAACAACAAAGCCATGCAAAAACAAGGAACCAGTCTACTTTGATCAGGTTTATGAGAATGGTTTATGGAAATACAAAAAAAATTACCAAGAAGAAGAGTTTTAGAGTAGGTGCATAAAAGAAGATCTTCATGATGCATGTTTTAGAGGAAAAGTTGCTGTAAAGGGTCCCAGAAGGAGGATTTACCGTAAATATTCAAGAGTGGCTGTTTCGAGGAATCGGACCGGGATTGATTTGGATTTTGGATTGTCCTTCTAACAGTTTTCTCCCAAATAAATAAATGAATAAATGACTCCCAGTTGGCCCAGCTGAGTAATGGAAAGAACTGCAACACGACCAATTAGTTTTCAAATACGCTTGGTTTGTGGTTTACAGAGCACGGTTTTGCGAACCCAGTTAACATGCACACATGCAGCCACTTGTGACTCGAGTCTGTTGTCTTTTTATTTCCATTGAGGAGGTGAGATCAAGTCCTCATTTAGCCAGCCATGTCAGAAACCCTCCTCCATATGGCATATGTCCACTCAAGGCCACATTACACATGAGCCCCCTCTGGTGAGCAAAGGACGAACACGAAATGACGTAATTCAGAGCGAAGCGGAGTAATCTGGCATGCTGAGAGGATTGAGACTGTGGGTTTATTTCATGGCAGTTGAATTGCATCATGCTTAACCCCCAAATTTTACTCCTGAAGTATTTGCTTTTGTGAAATGAATGCTGTTTGTGTAGTTTTCAGGTGAACACAGGGCCAAATAAAACACATTTTCCTCTTAACGAGCCATAAATTGATATAAAACCCAGAATCTGAGGGTGAAGTCTGATTGATCGGGATGTTTACACACAGAAGCTGTGTTTGTATATTTGATCACCACATATTGCTCTTTTCATTTGCCTTAGCATGGTTAAATTTGCAAAAACATTTAATTTCACAAATGCACTCTCTGTCCCTCTTTGTCCGTTCCAGCATGAGTTTGTGAGGAGAGAGCGTCCTCCACGGGTCCTCATCGATCTGATCCAGAGGACGAAGGATGCGGTCAGAGAGCTGGACAACCTGCAGTACCGTAAAATGAAAAAAATCCTCTACCAAGAGAAACACAACGGCCCAATGGGGGAGTCTCAGGAAGAGGAGGAGGTGGGTACAGGAAATACTCAGAGAAATAAAAGGCCCCCTTGAGTGTCATATACACATGTTGACTGCATACTTGCCTGTGTGAGTTTCATAGTGGTCAGCGTGCTTCCTGCTGTTGCATGTGGCTACATGTTATACACAACAGCCACTGGTTTCTCTTGCTTAAAAATGTCCTTTACATGTTTGTCACCTATGCTTTGTTAACATCAGTTTTGAGTTATCATAGAAAAAAAATTGTGATTACAGATGGATTTCGTGTCAGTCTGTCCATTTTAATGGCTGGATAGAAAAAAAAAGGGCCCCAACTAGACTGAAGAGATAATAAACTAAACTTGACTACATTATAAATAATTAACTTAAAAGTATATTGTATCATATACAGTACTAGACTGAATTATCAACTATATTAAACTAAACTGAAGGTACTATATAGTTCAGTAAGGATGCATTAAATTGATCAGAAGTGAAAGTAAAGATACTTGCATTTCTAAATAATAATAATAATAAATACATAATCTATCTCAAATTAAGATTCCTGGAACAAAATGTGTAATGGTTTCCAGTGACTGGAGTAATGGCTGCTGAAAATTCAACTTTGCCTTCACAGGAATAAATTAAATTTTAAAATGTACTAAAATAAAAAACGATTATTTTAAATTATAACAATATTTCACAATTACCATTTTTACTATGCTTTTGATCAAATAAATGCAGCCTTGGGGAGCATAAGAGACTTCTTTCAAAAACAATAAATCGTAAAAATAATCTTACTGACCCCAAATTGAAATAAACTTATGATATAACTATATACTGTACTAAACTCTCTCTTAGTCGCTTAGGATGAAAACATCTGCTAAATGCATAAATGTAATAACCTACTGAACTATAGTGAAAATATACTAAACTTAAGTGTAGATATATTTAAAATTTAATACTGTACTGAACTATCTATACAGAACAACTATATACTATATATTTTACGGAAGTATATACCGCAGACTGTACTGAATTGCAACGAAAAGTACATGGAACTATATGTTTTCTTGAACTACATTAAAGGTAGGACTACACACTATTTTGAACAACACTGAACTATTAAGTGGCAGGAGGGCTTTCAGTAATGGTGTGAATGTGTCTCTGTTCAACAAATAACTGCTATTACAGGCCTTGCAATGAGATGTGTAAAGTGCTCTTAGTAATTGAAATAAATATGGGTTTTCAAAAAGGATGGTGATCAGTTTCTCTGTGTGTATTTCTCTGTCTTTTGCACAGGATGGAGATCAGGCAGGCTGTAAGATGAACAGTTTGGGCAGTAATCATTCCATCCCCAGCACCTCCGTTAGCACCGGCAGTCAGAGCAGCAGCGTCAACAGCCTGCAGGAGGTGCCAGATGACTCCTGCTCCGAGCTGCACCACGACTACGACAGCACCCTAGAGTCTTCCACGCACCACAAAAAGGTCCCAGACATACACACCGTCAGAAATTTCCCAAACTTTTAAAAATGCAGTGTAGTCCTTTTTTTATTTTTCATTTTTAAATGCTTACCATACTTTCATTGATGCTGACAAACAAAAATAGAACATATGCTTTCCAGACCAGACTATGTTTTTCTCTCTCAGTCAAGCTATTTAAATCGCAGAAGACTGGCTTGTTACAATTTTAATGGTACACGCAGTCTTTCAGGGCACAGAGAAGGTATACTTAAAGTTAATAGTAGATTTAATGTTCTCTTAAAATATAAAGTTCACCAAATGTGCTTCAGACTGCAATATACTGTATAGTAAGTAAGTGCTGTAGGAACTAAAATTGTTGTTCCTTGTGGTTAAATTGTGCTTGTCTAACAACACTCAGGCAAATTATTTTCGCAGTTGTTGCAAGTATGTCATAGTCAAAGAACATAAGGGTCAAAAGTCAATGACAACATGTTTATACTATGGCTACACAATTTATCGAAATAAAACTGAAATTGTGCTATAGATAAGTGCAATTTGCAAATCACAAAGGATGCAGTTTAATTTTACAAATATGCAAACATCCATGAACATTAATATTGTAATTTTACAGTTGTACTGTAAAATATTATTTGTATTGTTATTTTTCTTAAATACTTATTTTTTACAGTGAAATATTTTGCAATTTTTTTTATTTGATAATAATAATATTATTATTATTATTGTTGTTGTACAAGTACAGTCAATCAGCTTTTTTATTGCTTTTTAAATAGCATTTTTTTCCTCTTGCACTTCTTACATTCTCTGAAAGTATGTGATTTTGGAAGTTCACATCCACTTGCACACACGTGATTGACTGATTGACACTTCCTGTCCTCAAGGAAATTACATCAGCATGCAGGAGAAATATGTATTGACTTTAGGGGAACTGAACAGCTTTCATTGTGCTCACTGGGAGAAGACAAAACCCTCCGGAATATGAACGCTTCAGGTGGACTAAGCTTGTGGGTCAATTAATGAAGATATTTTAAGATAGTGAGCCTGTTGGTATTGAATATTCTCATGCTGAATTGTCTCTGCTGATCCTACAGCAACAGGAAATAAAACTCCTGCTGCGGCTCTGATAGGAAAGATGTATAGCTTGAATGGACCGCAAGTCGCTTTGGATAAATCCTCAAGAGATTATGTTGTGACACCAAATCCTTGACTGGTTTTATGTGCTTTTTGTTCCTTAGGATCATCAGTATATCCCTGATGACGTTCCTCATCGGGACCACCGGTCGGACCTGCGACCGTCCTCATCGGAAAGAGCTCAGGCTCATAACTATAAAAACCGTGAGCGCTTCGCCACCATCAAGTCAGCCTCACTGGTGAGGAAAAAGAATGACATCATCCTTACTGTCATCCTCTCATCCCCCCTCCTCTCCTGCTTTACTCTTTCTTTTTCTTTCATCCTTTTGCTTTAATACACTGCAGTCATTTCTCTCTCTCTCTCTCTCTGTGGTCTTTGCCTCCTTCTTTCCCTGTTTAACCCTCTCTTTATTTGACACAACGGTTTGAGACAAAAACGGTCCTACTTTTCTCCTTCACTCTCACGTCTGTTGTCAAGGCAACATGATTCAGTCAATAGCCAGCTGCACTCCTCGCACGAGTCGTTGGTGTTGTTGTCTACTATTAGTTAAGACGTTGTGATCCAACACAAAAGGATATTCTTAGTCCTGTAGGGTTTTGGGAAAAATCTCCTTTTTTGGTCAATGTCAGACATTTACGACACAAATAAAGAATCCATTATGCTATTAAGCATGAAAAATAATCTATTGTGATACAACCACTTCCACCCTAATTGATGAATAAATGGAGATCACGGGCAGGCAATGTAGTCGATGGCAGTATGCTTGGTTTAAATGATGATGTCACCTGTTTTTGCCCCATTTCGCTGGAGTGTGAGCACCCTCTAGGGGCAGACAACCGCAGTGGACTTTGTCTGATACTACAGACACTCATCTATCATTTCAGATGATCACAAAGGAGTTTGGCTTTAGTGGGTTTATGGGCATGGTGCACCGTCCTATTTTTTATTTTTTTTCCATCGACTTGTTGGTGGAATCAAGTGTGCACTTTTTATTTATTGATACAGGTTTTTACTGTTGTGTGGAATGAGACTCAAGGATCTGGGCTATGCAGGGAAAGAGACTCTCTGTGTTTCATATGGAAAGCTGTAGAGGAGGGGTGAGGTGTAGAAAGAAACTGAGACAGGAAAAAGGAAGACAAAAGGCAGAAAGTGAGAGGGGAAGACGTATTGAATGAATAAAATAGTTATGTAGATTTATTGGCAAAACTATAGGAATGAAAGGGAACGTGAGAATGTCTTAGATGCATAAGAACAGAGGTTTGTTACAGGTTGTAAATGTACTATCTGATAATGTACTAACTAGAGATAATACTAAATGTAGATATTATTAAATGTACTATCTCCAGTTGATGTCCTACATATATCTCACATTTTTGTTTCTTTGTTTCGTTTTCCAGACGTTTTTAATTTAGTTGTTTCCTGCTCACAGTTTGGATTTACATTGGCTCCTCAGCTTTCTTTCAAAACCTAGTGTACTACCATGCTGTCTGCTCCCTACATAGGCTGTCACGTTCTAAGGCAGCATCCTAAAAGTCATAGAATCGCTTAAGCTCTCTTGGAAAAGTCATATTTCTGCAGAATATACGATCATCATTCACAAAGTTCCACAGCCACGCTTTGTGACTGATTTCATAATAACTGTAGTTACTAATAAGAATGTAGTTCTCTTAGTCTTTTTACCAGTGATAAAGCCATTATTTGTACCCAAAAAATATGCAAATCTGATTTTCTGTCTGGGTCTGCCCATAAGTGGCTGATCTACATGGGCAGCAACTCTGCAAGTCTCTGGTGTTCATGTGAGGAGAGCTGTTTGTGTGGTCCAAATACCTCATTTCACAAAAAACACACCAAAGACTTGACTCATAATTGATTCCAATAGAGTTTTACATTAGCTGTTGCCAAATTAAAGCATGATTCCCTAATAAACGTACAGTTATGCAACCGTTCAAAAGTTTGGGATTTTTTAAGTGTTTTTTGGTTTTTTAAGAATTCTCATTGCCAGGCTGCATTTATTTTATCATTTAGTAATATACAACAGTAATATTGTGAAATGGTATTACATTTTAAAATAACTGTTCATTTTAAAAAGTAATTTATTCCTGTGATGACAATGCTGATTTTTCAGCAGCCGTTACTCTAGTCTTCAGTGTCACATGATCTTTCAGAAATAATTCTGATGTGCTGATTTGTTGCTCAAGAAAGTATAAATAGAACGTTCAAAAGAACAGCAATTATTTTGTAACATTATAAAAGTCTTTACACTTTTGATCAGTGTAATGCGTCCTTGCTGAATAAAAGTATCAATTTCTTACAAAAAAAAAAAAAGACCTTAAATTTAATAGTACCAAAATGACCAAATACCCCATTTTTATTGGAATATAGTTCATTGATGATATTTCTCACAACTCGTCTGCAACCTTAGGTAATATTTTTCACTAACTTTGTTGCAGTGCATTCTGGGATTGCATTTGAGTGAGGGATGTATCCGATGCTGCTTTAGAAGGCAGCTTCTACATATCGTAGAAGGAATTTTTAGCATAATTATCCTAAAAACAAATAAGTCACGCTGATGTTGATTATAAATAGCTACATTTTGTTCAGTATTAAAACGTATCAATTAAAAAAAAATTGCCTTCTAAAGCATCGTTTCCACCGAGCTTTAAAATGCCCGTTGAACACATTAACACCTCGTGCCATGTAAGCATGTATTTAGATTTGATTTGAAATGGTCAGAAGTTGAATTTGAAACCAGTTAGTGTGCCCATCTGTGTTACCTTTAACCTGGAAGTGCTTCTGTCACTCCTTCCCATTCTTCCTGTGCCACCGGGGTTTAGTGCTATCACATGCCCCTTTGGTGTGGCTGATAGGGGGCATTTGGGCAGCAAGCGATTGGATTGGTGACTGAGGTTACAGTGGGGCTACTGATTCAGGATGATTAGGAAAATCTCCCCCTTCAACAGGCATCTCATGTGACTGGCCTACTAAACGCTGCTTAGCCCGTGTGCAGGGCCAGGCCTCTCTGAGAACCCCATTCATTCACGGCGCACCTGCGAGGAGAGAGGAGAAGCAGTGTTCACCCTCTCTCTTTATCCCCATCCCTCTCTCGCTCTCGCTCTCTCTTTCTCTCCCGGTGGGTTTTGAGCGAGTGCTTTTGGGGGATGTAGTGCAGGCGACTCTCAATGTTCTCACGGGTGGTTTATTTCGCCAACATGTTTGGCTTGAGGAATTCAGGTGGGAGTTACGAGAAACTCAACGAACAGTTTGATCTGGACACGCCCTTCTTCCAGGTTTGTCTTCCGGGGATTTGCAGAAACCAAGGGAATGGTGGGGTTTTTCTGATTTCATTTATATATTTAGTGGCATCTATGACCTTTCAGATCTAGAAAATGCACAAAGGCAATGTTGAGATGTGTAATTTTCACAATTGCAACTTTTTCTCTTATTGCAGTTCAAATAACAAGTATCCTTTGTTTTGACGGACTAGATGGTCAATTTTCCATCATGCTCTATTTTAATTTGTCAGTGTCTCCCATTATAGTTCTATTGTACTTGCTGTCATGTGCCTTTGATATCACAAGAACGTTTAGTCTTATCAATTGCTTTGCTGTAGAGTTTATGGCTTTTTCTGGTTATTCTGCTCTCATAATGTGAGAAGATGACACTGAATTGTGTAACCAGATCACAAGATGATCAATGGATATTATCTAATGAATTATTTCTCGTTTCTCTTTTCGGATCCTCACATTTCCTGAGATATTTTCATGGGGATGATTTAGAAACATTCCCACAGGTGACAGTCCAAAAGGTGCCAATAGGGATTAAAAATGGACAAAATTGGGAGAAATTTGACGTTTTCAAGTAGGGAAATGCATGTAACCTGATACCTAATTTTGAATGATCTGACAATGTCTTAATTTCCACCATTTACCAAATTTTTTATTTATTATTTATTATTTTTATAATTCAATCATCAGTTCTTCCCAAGAACTGTGGGTTGATTTTGCTACACTGACAAAATCTCATCATAATCATCTCAAAAGTTCACCTTCACTGACCAAGTTCTTTTCCATCTAGGTAACGCGTCAGATCCATGAACATGAGCAGGAAAATGAGCTCAGAGAGCAGATGTCCGGGTACAAACGCATGCGACGGCAACACCAGAAGCAGCTGATTGCTCTGGAGAACAAGCTGAAGGCAGAGATGGATGAGCACAGACTGAAGCTCCAAAAAGAACTGGAAACCCACGCCAACAATGCCTTCATTGAGCTGGAGAAACTTGCCAAGAAGCACGCCATCCAAACGGACAAAGAAGTGGGTGATCGTTCTTTATTCTTCTGCTGAGACCCAAAGAGTTTATATTTACTAGCCAATCAAATATTGGTCAATTAAAATAGACATGATGTTGACTGAAAACAGTGATTGGCCAAAATATCATCTAGAATGGTTATTCTGGGACTTGTATTACATTAACCTCTTAATGATAAATTCTGTTATAAAATCTCTGTACAAAGTTGAAAAAAGAAATTAGTTCAAAAGTTCATGTAGATCATGTGAAAACTGCCCCAATTTATATTATTCTTTTCCATATTGCATGTTAAACATGTAAATAGCCAAGGGATTCATGCTAATTATTCATGTAGCATATGTTGATTAGTATGTTAATGAAGCCAGAGAAGAAAATGGGACTGTGTGGTTTTAGTTCATTTTCCTCAGCAGTTGTTTTAACATAAAAAAAAATCTGTCACGCACTGAAGTTGCAATGAAATTTACAGTGATATTAATGATAAATCTGTGTTATGTTCCTCAGATGAAAACACTGGGAGCTGATGAGAAGAAGTTCCAGCAGCAAATCATGGCCCAGCAGAAGAAAGAGCTCACCAACTTCCTTGATAACCAGAAGAAACAGTATAAGCTGTGCAAGGAGAAAATCAAAGAGGTTCTTGTCTAATTCCTACAAGTTGAAACTAAAATTGACCCCATTCACAAGAAAATTAATATTATTCCAAAGAATTTTCAACTTATCAAGCCAACTATTTTTTTTTTATTTCTTTCCCAACTGCGTCTTATAGAAAAGACTTTGATCCAATTAAGGGGAGACACTGCTGGCAAAAACACTGTTTTTTCATGCACCTGTCAAGTTGGAGATTTGGGGTTTTTTGTTTTTTCATAGTGTTTTTTCAGACTAGTGGAAAAAAAACATCCAAAAGACACTGTTAATTGTTTATTTTATAGCACTTTATCTATTTGTGTCAATAGATTTCAATTAAAATACATATTTTTAAAGGCCGTTTTCTCAAAATGAGTTTTTTCTCCTACACTAAGCCATAAATCTCCACTTCAGTAGCACTTACACACACCAAACTTTACATTTTTACTCAAACCCACGACCTTCGGGTTACAAGTCTGGAATGTTTTGATTGTCTTTGTTTAATGCATTTTGTTAAATTGTTTGCAATTATCAATGTAATCAATCAGCTGGGTAAGTAAGGCGATAACTATTAGTTTTTTTTTTTTACCCTATTCACCTGCAGTGTCGCGCCTTAATAAAATCAAGTTCTGCCATATTATCAATGTAATCAATCAGCTGGGTAAGGCGATAACTATTAGTTTTTTTTTTTACCCTATTCACCTGCAGTGTCGCGCCTTAATAAAATCAAGTTCTGCCATTATGTTTTTCTTTTTTACCAAAAATTTGGCATAGAAAAACACCACATTACGGGAATAAAATGGGTTGCAAATGCCTTTTCATATTGACTTAAAAAGGGTTGTTCTTGGGAATAAAAATAAGTTTTAGTCTAAAATCACCTTCTTTATATTCCTTTGTCTCTTTTCATGGTGCTTATGATTCTTTGTTCAGGAAATGAGTGAAGACCACAGCACGCCTAAGAAAGAGAAGCAGGAGAGGCTGTCCAAGCACAAGGAGAACATTCAGCACTCTCAGGCTGAAGAAGAGGCTCAGCTTCTGGGTCAGCAGAGGGCTTTCTACGATAGGAACTGCAGGGCCTTCAAACGCAAGATCATGGTCAAGAGGCACGAGTTTGAGCAGGAGCAGTTACGAGAGGTGGGGATGAAATGCTTCAAGTCAGAAAAAGAGACAAAAGATTGCTTGGCACTCTGAAATGTGTGTATTTAAAAGTTTTGGGGTCAGTAAGATTGTTGTTTGTTGTTGTTGTTGTTGTTGTTGTTGTTTTAAATAAATTAATTAACACATAAAGAAATGTATAATGTTACAGAATATTTCTGTTATTTCAAGATTGATAATACTAAATGTTTCTTGAGCACCAAATTTCACAATATTACTATTTTTACTGTTGTTAATTAAAGAAATGCAGCCTTGGTGAGCATAAGATTTTTTTTTTTTTTTAAATAAATCTTACTGACCCTACATTTTTGAATGGTAGTGTGTATGAATATGTATATATACAAGATAAACACATGAAGGCTTTTCCCAGGGTTACTGCAAAATTTGAACCATTTCTCAGGGTTGATGACTGTTTTCAATTAATCTGATTTGAAAATAAGTAATGCAGCAATGTGCAAATCTCTTAATCTAATGCTTTAATCTGCAGGAAACCTTCGGAAGTTTTACTGGGTCTAAACCCATATATGGTCTATAAAACAACAAATATGATGATGCATAATCCAGTGGTTTGCAAACCTGGTCCAAGTGTTGGATGTCTTCCCTATTTGGTTCTGGTCTCAAAGCCTCTACTAATGTGACTCACTTGCATATCAACACCTTTTTAAATTGTGTTTTATTCATGTGATCATACCTTTTACTGTTGTAATATTTGCTTACTAAGGCAAGCTATTAGTATTATTGTTGTTGTGCATACTTTTGATTAGGGGTTTGTTTTAAACCACTAACTTTGTTCTGTAACTCGTCCCACAGAAGAATCACTTGTTGAAGAGGTGTTTGCTATTACTGTAGATGAAAAACAAAAAACATTACATTTATATTGAAGGAGGTATCCCTGCCATATCTAGTGACCAGAATATCATAATTTAAGAGACTACATAGAGACTGGTTCTTTTGGGCAACTAAACAATCACCTGTTAACCACAAAGAACACTCTAACAACCTAGAAGTGCCACAGACCTTGGCAAGTGTCTGCATAGGATTTGGCTAGAAAAAAGTCAGAATACCTTAGCAAACACCCTGGCATTGTGGTGGCAACTTTTGTACAGGAAAACACCGCTCATTTTCTTAAGGATATGTAAAAATCCAGTTATTAATATTAGTAGATTTAAAAGAGACCTTATTATTTGATTGACTTAATATTGTAATATTAATTTCTGTCTTTCTGTCTGTCAGGAGTTGAATAAGAAGAAGACCCAGAAGGAAATGGAGCACGCTATGTTGATCAGGCAAGACGAGTCGACTCAAGAACTTGAGCACAGACAGCTGAAGACGCTACAGAAACTTCGCATGGATCTGATCCGACTGCAGCACCAAACGGAGCTGGAGAACCAGATCGAATACAACAATCGGAGAGAGAGAGAACTGCACAGGAAACATGTGCTCGAACTACGGCAGCAGCCCAAGAACCTCAAGGTACCACCAATTGTGGCAAAAAAAGCATTTCTTATTACTTGGCTATATATAGTGTGAATTTAACCTACAAAATCTATGTAGGTCTCATTGTTTCTCTGAGTGTGATTGCAAAATTAACTGGGTAGATATTATGAACATTAGCAGGTCAGTCAAGACTGCGGTATTGCAGTATTTAAAAAATTCATATCATAACAAAAATAAACATTCGGTATGTATTCCGAATTATTCGGTATGAACCGGTATACCGCCCAGCACTAACTGATTATGCTTTGATCTCTTCATCTGAGAAACATTTAACATTTAAACATTACATTGCATAGGTACTCGGCTCATTTTAATATAAAAAAGCACTTTACAACACTTTACAATAAGGTTCAATTTATTAACATTAGTTAATGTTAGATAACAAGCTAACAATAAAAAATACGATTACACTTTATTTTAAGGTGTCCTTGTTACAGTGTAATTATACATTTAAGTACTGAGTAATATTAATTAACTACATGTACTTACTATATGGTTAGGATTAGGGTTTGGCTTAGGGTTACTAGCATGCAATTATGCATAATTAATTGTTATTATAATAGTAAGTACATGTAACGTGTAACAAGGACACCTTAAAATAAAGTGTTACCAAAAATACTTCTAAAGCATTAATTAATCATAGTTCATGTTAATTTCAACATCTACTAATTCATTGTTAAAATCAAAAGTTATATCTGTTAATATTATTTAATGGACCTGAGAGAATATGAGCTAATAATGAACAGTTAGTTGATTTTATTAGTTTTTATTTGATTTGATTTTTTTTTAATAATTAACAATCATTAATAAATAATGTAACAAATGTATTGTTCATTGTTGATGTTAGTTAATACATTAATGTTAACTAATGGAACCTTATTGTAAAGTGTTTCCAAAAGAAGCCATATTTTGCTTCATTTCACATCCTTTGAGGCAAAACGCATATTAGATAATTATTTTTGTCCTGAAAAGGCTTGTCAGTTTGGGTTTATTCAACTTGGAGTCTTGTATCCTGCAGGCTATGGAGCTTCAGATAAAGAAACAGTTCCAGGATACGTGTAAAGTCCAGACTAAACAGTACAAGGCCCTGCGGCACCATCAGCTAGAGGTGACCCCCAAAAGCGAGCACAAGACGGTGCTGAAAGCCCTGAAGGATGAGCAAACACGCAAACTGGCCATCCTGGCTGAGCAGTATGAGCAGAGCATCAACGAGATGATGGCATCACAGGCAGTGAGTGAATAAACAACTCTGTTAACCATTATAGAGGCCAATGAGTTCACATCAACCATACAGTATGTTCTAATTTCTATGTGAGAATTATAGGAATAGACACTTGGAATATCATTGACAAAGCATTTAATGTCCATAATGTGACATTTTAGAGAGAAAAAGAATAAATAGTGGATAATAACTTAATAACTTAAAAATATTTGTAATGGTGTTTGCTAAAGTATATAGAGTGCAGCAGTCGGGTTCTAGGAGTAAAAACTCCTAAAACATTCATTTTCTCCATAGGGATTTGATTTTTAACGACTACTTATAAACTAGGGATATGCCGGTATCAAATTTTCATGTTGCGATTAATTGCTAATGCTTTTATCACGGTATACGATATTATCACGATGTTGAAATTAAGTTTTAAAAAGTGCAGATTAAAGTGCAAAAGAACTATAAAGACCAATAGGTATCACTTTACAATAAGACCTCATTAGTTAACCTTAGTTAATGCATTAACATTCACAATGAGCAATAGCTACATTTGCTACAGAAGTTATTAATCTTTGTTTAAAAAATACAAGTCTTTGTTCATGTTAGCTCATTAAATAACACAGTTGCAACTTTCGATTTTAACAACGTGTTATTAAATATTGTAATTACCTAAGATTAATGAATGTTCAGAAGAATTTTTCATTGGCAGTTTATGTTAACTAATGTTATCTAATGAAGCCCTAATGTAAAGTGTGACCGAACAATAATCAAAACACTTTCAAACAATATCTAGGGCATGTTGTAGTCCAGATTAAAATGTAAAAAAAGTTTGAAAATAAATAGCCTATTAAGTCTAAATATTTAAGTATTTGGCGCTGTGATGAACATCATAGCAAATACACAAATCTGAATGGCTGTTTAAATCATTTAAACACGATTCAGAAACCGGAAGTAGTGCAGCTGCTTTGTTTACAGGGTTTCCGGGGTAACGGCTGCATTTAAATGAATTATTATTATGATTATTATTATTATTATTTCTGCAGTTTAGCGCCATCTGCTGTCAGAGAGTGAACGTGCGCTTTCATCCAGAGCGTCTCTCGCATGTTCCGCCATGTGCTTCACGTCCGCTTTACATCAGAGTGCTCACGGGTCTTTCATCCAGCATACAGTGGTGTTGTGCATTTTGACCAGTTTATGGGAAAAGTATTCTTAAAATGCATTCAAAATTCTGAATAATTTGTAATATATAATTATTCACGGTATTTAGAAGTGCCCACGATAACAATATCGTGCATATTCATTACCGTGATATATCGCATTACCGAATACCGGCACAAGTCTATTATAAACCTGTAAAGAAATACTGTTCCAAGGTTGTTAATCGATGGTGTATGCTTTTCTTGAAGCCATCCATTTGCATTATTGCAACTTAAAGTATTTCTTTAACAGCTGAATTACCCACATAAAACTACATTACCCATAATGCTATATAGAAAATTCCACCAATCAGAGTTGTAGAGAGCAAATTGCACCAAAAGAGCTCTTCGAGGAAAGCCCTCTCCAGTCTCAAATATTTAATATCAAATAAATATTTAAGTATGGTCTTGTTAGATTTTCAACTACTTTTTTTTGCTTCAGATAAAAGTTTGTAATGTTATAATTCACCTTGTAGCTGGTTGGCTTGGTTCATGACTTATAACACTATAATGAAGACTTTTTTTCAAATCCTTATGGGAAAATGAATGGAAAAAATCCTTACGGATCCAATGCCGATGAAAAGTGGACAGTCACTAAAGCACTCTGTTAAAGTAAAGGTTAAATTTGATTTCATCTTTAAGATGCAACAAAATTTGTTATTTATAACCCATTCTGGAAAAGCTAATGTGAGCATTTGTTTTGTTGATAGTTCGTATAGATTTATATTTAACATAAAAAAAAGAAGAAAAAAAAAAAGCAATAACTGAGGCCTCCTGTTTGAAATTCCAGTCTCGGACTGTTGCCCGTACAAGAAGGCCATTGATGGTTAACCACAACTGTGCTGTAGTGTAAACCTTCTGAAGCTGACGTGCGCACGTGTGTGTTTTTGTGTAGCTCCGTCTGGATGAGGCTCAGGAGGCGGAGTGCCAGGCACTGAGGCAGCAGCTGCAGCAGGAGATGGAGTTACTCAATGCGTACCAGAGCAAGATCAAGATTCAGACCGAGGCTCAGCACGAGCGTGAGCAACAGAAACTGGAGCAGAAAGTCTCACTGCGCCGAGCACACCTTGAACAGAAGGTCTAGTCCTGTTATTAACCTCTTATGTACCCACACTCTTAACTCTTATCATCAATAGTGGTCTGCCAATATAGGTTTTTCAATGGCTAAACTAGAGAGCAGAGTATTTAGGTAGCAGTTTATATAAATATAATTTAATATAGCATTTAATAAAATGCACCGTTTCTTTATTTGCACATTTGTTTTCAATATTGATAAATGTTTCTTGAGCAGCAAATCAGTATATTAGAATGATTTCTGAAGGATCATGTGACACTGAAGACTGGAGTAATGATGCTGAAAATTCAGCTTTGCATCACAGGAATGAATTACATTTTAAAATGTAAAATAAAATATTTAACAATATTGCTGTTTTTACTGAAACTTTATATATTTAATAAAGTATTATATGTTAAGCAATATGTGTTATATATAAATATTGTATTTAACATTTCTTTTACAGCATATTTAACTCAAATTTCACTCTAATCTCTAAATATATATCATCGTAAAAAAAGTTTTTTA
>NW_015642448.1:1704901-1706169 GCF_001515625.1 Sinocyclocheilus rhinocerous | reverse complement strand
ATTCAAACGAACTAAAAACGAACAATTGCTTTACGCTGAATTGCTGCTATTTGAAAGTGAAAGTAAAATGTGCACGCCGCTTTTAAAAGCTATTTAAAAGCGAAGGAAAGCGAGGAAAAGAGGAAACGCCCCTGCCCCCACGGCGATACCGGTATTATCGGTGTTGTCACACATCGATTAACCGGTGGGAAAATTTCCTCACCGTCACAACCTTAATATATAAGATATAAACATTTTGGTTTAATGATTATCTGCAGCCATGATTCTATACAGCACAAAAACATTTGTACCCTTGTGATATTGCTTCCATACAACAATTCTGTTAACAAAAAGTTAATATCCAGTAACTTTTTTAGACGATATCCAGTCAGATTAGAGGACTGGAAATGACTGTTCAAAATCAGCCAATCCTTAAACATTAACATAAGTGGCATCGGTGTATCAAAGTGTTCATTTCCAGACCAGCTCAAAAGTCTCAGGGACAACACAAGACCAACATAAGCTCAAGCCAAAACAAGAGGGATAGGACTCCCAAAAGCTACTTTGCTCCATTATTTGGTGTATTCAATTAGGTTAAATAACTTAAAGTTTTTAGCAAATTAAAGGGAAGAAAGAAACCAAAAGGCCTTGATTTCAGTAAATATCTTTACTAGTTACCTCTGTTGGTTTACACCCTTTTGTTTGAGCTTCTGTCCTGTGTTTTCAGATTGAGGAGGAGCTGGCTTCTCTTCAGAAAGAGCGCACTGACCGAATCAAACACCTGCTGGATCGTCAGGAGAGAGAAATCGACGCCTTCGATATGGAGAGCCTTCGTATGGGTTTCAATAACTTGGGTGCTTTGGACTACCCTAAAGATGACTACAGATGAGACCATAACACTCCACACCAAGCCTCTGTCCTGCTCGACCACTTCTCTCTGTTTTGTCGTTGTTTTTTTTGCAACAAATCTGCTTTTTTCTACTGACGGTCCTGTCAATCCTCTGGGCTGGTGCGGATAACGTGCTGGATTACGTGCTTTAGTTGTCTCTTTTTATATATGAATATTATACACGAGACAATTAAATCTGTCACAGTGTTGATGTCGACGTTTTCTCGTGCAATGATAACACTTTGTGTAATTACAATTAAAATAGAGATTTCAAGACAAAAGCAATATGAACAGGGGTTTGTATTGCTAAATTTAATCCAGATGCACTTGTGCATATTTTTTTTTTCTTCTTTTGCTAATTTTTTTGACACGCTGTGTGATTTAAGAATTTTTTTTAAAG
>NW_015642448.1:1702542-1702936 GCF_001515625.1 Sinocyclocheilus rhinocerous | reverse complement strand
CCTTTTTTTTTTTTTTTTTTTTTTTTTTTGGAAGAAATCTGCTGTTTTTGCTACTGACAGTCCTTTCAATCCTCGGGGCTGGTGCCTGCACAAGCCTGACACATTTCTAGACACGTCATGGAATAACATGCTGGATAACGTCCTGTAGTTGTCTCTTTTTATATATAAATATTATATATGAGACGATTAAATCTGTCAGTGTTGATGTCAATGTTTTCTCGTGCAATGATAACACTTTGTGTAATTACAATTAAAATAGAGATTTCAAGACAAAAGCAATATGAACAGGGGTTTGTATTGCTAAATTTAATCCAGATGCACTTGTGCATATTTTTTTTTTCTTCTTTTGCTAATTTTTTTGACACGCTGTGTGATTTAAGAATTTTTTTTAAAG
>NW_015642448.1:1659521-1702334 GCF_001515625.1 Sinocyclocheilus rhinocerous | reverse complement strand
TTTTTTGCAGCCTCCTGCCTCTTGACTCTCTATTTGGCATTTATTCACCCAGAGAAAATGAAAAATACCTTTTAAGTATTGGCGAAATTTGATAAAGTTTGCATATTAAAGCAATGTACATATTTGATAGTTGCATCTGTGACTGAGATTCTTATGGTAATTGAATATGAATTTTTATTTTATTTAATTTTTTTGAGAACCCGCTGCATTCATATGTACGATACCATAATTCACCTCAACTGAGGTGCACAATGTGAATAATACATATGTGAATCCTAACTCGTGGTACCCGCACAAAGGGCTGAAGGGGAAGGGACATGTATTTTGTGTATAGAAGGCTTTATGGAGAACTTTTACTTATTTTCCTATTACATTTTAACTGAATTTTAATTTTTTTTTTTTTATATATATATATATACACACATCTATATATAATAAATGTTTCACCACCCTTTCCCTCCTACAGTCACTGGTGAAATTGTCTCAAAGGCCTCTCATTTCATGATTCGGGTTTCTGTTTGATGCTCGGCATCCTCTCCAGCTGTGTATTTTCTACAAAGTCCAATTAGTAAATAAAAACGCTTTACTGTCGCATGCACTTTACATTCGTTTTCAGGTTAAGAGGCATGATTCTGTCAGAGCTTTTAATTATATTTGTAAATAAAGTGCTCATCACAAAAAAACAAGTGTCTTTCCATAGTCTGATTTTCTTTTCCAGGAATTTTATTCCAATGTGTTAATTTCCAGTATATAGCAGTGACAATTTTGTGAAATTAAAGGTGCAGCCATAAATACAACACAAATTTGCCTTGAATTTTATTCAAAGGTGCAAAGTTGTTGTTTTTTTTAAACTGAAGGCAGTCTGAATGCTTCCAAGCGAAGTGACATAAAGGCATAGACTGAAATTGCTCGATCAGTTCTCTTTCAATTCAACTAGAACAAAAGAAATGCATCATTCCTACAAGGCTTTTAAAGCAAAGAACATTTTAGTTTATGAGTTTCATTTTTTAAATAGCTGAAGTGAAAACGTACCGAGTCGAGCTCTGTTCAGCAACGACAGAAATTCGCAATTATTTCCTTATTTGCCAGCAAGCTGTTCGTAAAGTTTGGGCACATAGTCGTCCCACTCTGCCTGGAAGCAAGACCCTGCGATTGGAGCACCGAGGCCGTATTTCTTGCGGAAACCCTGGATCTTGAATTTTCCACGATTATCTCCAGAACGATTGGTGAGCACTCGTTCGGTGCAGCTGATGCCGTCTGGTTGCTCATAAACCAGCCACACGTAACGATGGAGACCTGAAGAGAATCGTACACAAGTGTCATTCACCACTCATACACCAACTTCCTGATGAGATGCAACATATTTTGCCACATTGAAGGACTATTTTACACAAAAATTAAAATTCTGTAATCATTTACTCAGTCATGTCGTTCCAAACCTGTATAATTCTTCTGCAGAACACAAACGATGTTTTAAAGCATGCTGGCAACCAAACCGTTTCAGTTCCTATTGACTTCCATTCTGTTTTTGTTTTTACAATGGAAGGTTGGTTACAAAAAAATCTTCAAAATATCTTTTGTCTTACACAGCACAAAGTCATACAGGTTTGTTTTTTGGTGGACTAGCCCTTTAATTGCGTAATTTTATGCCAGTCAGTCTAAACTCTCACCTGTTCCCTTGGGGGGTCCTGCACCAACATAGTCCGACATGACACATCCACTGGAGATGTCATTTCCTTTCATGTTGACGACAATGAAGTGGTGCCATTCCCTAAGATAAAACAGATGAAGTAACTTGCCTTCTAACCAGTTCAAACATGTTCACACTCACTAGAGAATCCCTTTGTTTACTATTGCAGTTTGTGTTCATCTTTCTTTCAGTTCTGATATGATGAATATGGCTGAATGATCTAAAACGATACCGAAATTTGGGGTCTTTTCGGCTGGGTGCATCTGGATCGGTCATGGCCAATGTGTACAGCTTACCGGGGTCACATCCCTCCCACTCAATGGATGTGGGCCGATTTTGCACCTACAAAATGAAACAACTTAAGATATAAAGTGTGAATTCATTTATATATTTTTTGTATTAGTATAACTTTTTGAACATTTATAACTGTGTACAAGGCAAACCTTTTGTTCCCCACTATTTTTAATAACCTTTTCGATTTTACATGCACTTAAACTGTCTGTCATTATGATTTTTAAATATCATTATTATTATTATTTTTAAACGTGGTATTTTAATTAATATGGGGTAAAAACTGCATGCATAATAGTTAAAAAAATGCTGTTTAAAACACTTTTGGTAATTGATGTCCTATTTGACACTGATGTCACTTCTTAACATGCCAAAACGAATTTATTTGTATATGTATTTCGGGGTCACATCCCTCCCACTCAATGGATGTGGGCCGATTTTGCACCTACAAAATGAAACAACTTAAGATATAAAGTGTGAATTCATTTATATATTTTTTGTATTAGTATAACTTTTTGAACATTTATAACTGTGTACAAGGCAAACCTTTTGTTCCCCACTATTTTTAATAACCTTTTCGATTTTACATGCACTTAAACTGTCTGTCATTATGATTTTTAAATATCATTATTATTATTATTATTTTTAAACGTGGTATTTTAATTAATATGGGGTAAAAACTGCATGCATAATAGTAAAAAAAATGCTGTTTAAAACACTTTTGGTAATTTATGTCCTATTTGACACTGATGTCACTTCTTAACATGCCAAAACAAATTTATTTGTATATGTATTTATAATATAATTTATAATATAAATTAAAATGCAATACAATTCAAATATAATAATAATTATTATTATTACTAGCACAACAGCTAACAGTTGCTTTAGACAATAGCATTTATTCTTATAAGTACTATATCCCTACTTAGGTTATGAGCAAAACTGTTCTAGCAAACAATTTTGGAATTGTATCTATATTTATAATACATAATGGCTTGTAATTTTATTCATTTATCAGTTGAGAACACTTGTATTCATTTGGCCTAATTTCCGTACTGCTATGCAGGTCTCTATTCTAATTAAGGCGGTGGCCCAATAATTTGTAGCTCACAATTTTTGCACGAGGTAATGCAGTGTCCACATCACGTGATCGTGGAATTTCTAGAGAGATGCGAGTTTGGCTGAGTGCGAACCTTGTGTCCATTACATAAACAGACAAAATGCATTCATTTTTAACCCTCTTTAGTAAATGCAAAGAAAACGTTAATTTCCACTAATTCTGGCAAACGTAATTAAAAAGGGTTATGCAAACGCATATCAATCAGCAAGTCAGACGTGATGCAGAACCGTTGTTAGCTAACGTTACAGGCACTGGCCTAAATTCCTGCATGCGCGTGCACTGGACTCTGACCTGAGTAGGAGTGAACACTTTCCCCAGCGAGTCAATTTCCAAAGAGCCATATTTGACCGTTAGAGGCTTGGCTGGCTGTTCCTCCACCTCTGTAAGCGCTAGAGAACCTGTCCATTCATTAATATCCACAGGCATGGTGACTCAGTGATCTTGCGAGATATCAACGCAGCAGAAAAGTAGAGCTTCTGTCTCCCCCTACAGTTGTTTTATTGTGATTGTTCCTTGAACTGTGTGGTCACCGGCATAGCCAATCAAATTGCCGCAGCTGACCAAGTTGTTAATTTCGATTGGTCTGACGGTCTGTCGGTATTCTTTGGCCCGCCTCCTATTCTGAAAGTTCGACTCATTTCCACGAATCGGTTCTTTCGAACACTTTAATGAACTTTGTTTTGTAACACTAGTTACTACGCATAAAACAACAACCAAGGGGAACAAAGGGAAAAGCGCAAACGTAAAAATATACAAGAAGACAAATTACTTAAATAAACAAATTATTTAAATAAATTATTTGGAAATTCTTTGGAGCTCACGAATATTTAATAAGCCTTCGCGTTATAAAAGGTCATCTAAATATAATTAGCATTTTAAAATTGCATTTAGAAGTAAATATTCATTTACATCATTCTATTGATGATGATATTATTATTATTATTATTATTATTATTATTCATGTTTAAAAAACGTTCGAATGCGTTTTGATCAAACTGATTCAGTACGATTCGTAAACATTTGATTCGTTGAAAAGTTCCGACTCAAATGAATCAGACGACACTGGACGTACAGTAAGCTGGACGGGATCAAGTTCAACGCTTTTCTAAAGAACTCCTCGTTTTTTAAACTCGTATTTGTAGTCTAAAACCCATTAAACCAGTTGTTAAACTTAGACTCGAGCTTACCAGACACAATTTCATAACGTAAAATTAAAATAAAATAAATAATAATAATAACAATGGTAAAAATTCACCCAGGCATCTTTTAAGGCACCTATAACGACAGGGGTCTTGCCTGCTGACAGTATGGCTGCCTTCAGCAGGGGAAGGCAGGGGATAAAATCTCTCTGCTGGTTTAGGACTTTAATATCTACAAGAAACTTTTCAGGTAATGCCTATTTAATAATAAAACATATTGTCGTAAAAATATTTTGACCACATCTTTTGCTTAATATGTCAATATCCGCAATTTACCTTCAGCAAATTCACTGTTCAGTTTGCTTGTACCGTATTATAGTTTTTTTTTTTAAATTAATATCACAACGCAAACTATTAAAGTCTCTGTCGTTAAATGACCTTGAAATTTCATTCTGATTCCAGCAGGTAAATTTGATTATGACCTCGTGGTCATTGGTGGAGGCTCTGGAGGGTTGGCATGTTCAAAAGAAGGTAGGTGTCATCCACTGTTGGGTAGTAACGGATTACATGTAATCTGGATTACATAATCAGATTCCAAAAATAAATTACATTTTAAAATACTCGTAATCAGACTACAGTTACTTTTTTATTTATTACATATTATTCACACAATATCAATAAATTATTCATAATTTATTGATTCTCCCTAATTCCTCTTTTTCATCTTTTAAATGTTACTTTCTAAAATAGAGTACCACTTATATACATTCAGAAAGTCTTCCAGTTTTGTAGACATTCACACAGAGATCAATCACTGGTCAGGTGGCTGTAATTACACAGACAATTGAGAGGCCACACAGCATTTGATTTACAAAAATCATTTTAATTTTAATTAGTGTTTTCTCAGCATTTCAACATTGCATCAACTACTGATGAACATTATTTTTTATTTGAATTATCACTCAGTAGGTTATTTAACCATGTTTTACTGTGTCTTTGGAAGGCTTTTGTCTTTCAAACACATTCAAATGCGCAAATTCACATTATTTATTATTTACATGTAATGCAGGGATACCCAAACTTTTTTTTTTGTCAGCCGGATCTATTTTTAATATATTTATTTGAAGTCCCCCCTGAGATTTGAAGGTAATAAGTTAATAATTAAGTAACACATTTGCATGTTCACAGTTCTGTGATGGTTAATGGTCACATGACATGCAGGTGAACAATTTTTTTTAATTTTTTTAGTAAGTGTTTTATTTTGATTGTTGTTATTTTATAATGATTTATTCAATTTTTTTTTCATTTTTATGATTTAATAATTAGCTTTACATTAAACTCGTGAACCCCCTGCAGTTCCTTCACGAGCCCCAGTTTGGGAAACCTTTGGAAAAGAAATGTAATATTTTTTTTTTCTTTGCATTTTTATATAAATATGGTACAAGATTATCCTATTTAAATCAATGTGATAAACTAGTTAGGCCAAAAGTAATCAAAAAGTAATCCTACTACATGCCCTTCTGGAATACATTGGTTCTGAATGTCATATTCAACGGTACAATGCTGATAAAGTGATTTTTGAACTTTCAATGCATCTCCTTAATTGATCTAAGCTAAGATGTCATTTAGTGTTTTTGATGCTTGACAATTTATTTTGCTTACAGCTGCCCAATTAGGGCAGAGAGTTGCTGTCTTGGACTATGTCGAACCTTCACTAAAAGGTACATACCCACCCATTTATAGTTGTCATCATCTATCTTTTTGTTGGAAATGTGTTTATTTCGAAAACAACTAATCAGCTCTTGCTGCCTTTAGGCACGAAGTGGGGTCTTGGTGGCACGTGTGTGAATGTCGGCTGTATTCCAAAGAAGCTTATGCATCAGGCGGCACTGCTTGGCACTGCTGTCAAAGATGCTAGGAAGTATGGCTGGCAAATCCCAGAATCCCTGTCACATGACTGGTGAGTTTCATGAATCTATATCAGAAACGCGTGGCATTGCTTATAGACAGAGCAGCTTTATTGCGGTAATTATTAGTGTAGCTTCATCCTGATCAGAGCATGTAATAATATTCATTTAATATTGAGTGGTGAGGTAGGTTTTGTTTCAAATACTACTTTCACAAGCGCTTTATGAGGCACAGCACCACCTTGTGGTAAAAAAAAAAACAGATGTCCGACTGCTCAAATGCAAAAGAACAACAGTCTTTGCACTAGAGGGCACTCCAGGTCTGATTAAGAGGTTAGGGGTTTACAGGTTTTTTTTTTTTTTTTTTTTACAGAAATACTCCTGAACGAGATGTACAAGTCTGCAGGATAAAATTATTTATGAAAAGCTCTGAATATTTCATTATTGAAAACTGTGAACTGTGAAATCTTATTTATGTTTTATATGCTATGCATTTCATTATTTGGTACATTTTTTTTTACCTTCAGCAAATTCACTGTTCAGTTTGCTTGTACCGTATTATAGTTTTTTTTTTTAAATTAATATCACAACGCAAACTATTAAAGTCTCTGTCGTTAAATGACCTTGAAATTTCATTCTGATTCCAGCAGGTAAATTTGATTATGACCTCGTGGTCATTGGTGGAGGCTCTGGAGGGTTGGCATGTTCAAAAGAAGGTAGGTGTCATCCACTGTTGGGTAGTAACGGATTACATGTAATCTGGATTACATAATCAGATTCCAAAAATAAATTACATTTTAAAATACTCGTAATCAGACTACAGTTACTTTTTTATTTATTACATATTATTCACACAATATCAATAAATTATTCATAATTTATTGATTCTCCCTAATTCCTCTTTTTCATCTTTTAAATGTTACTTTCTAAAATAGAGTACCACTTATATACATTCAGAAAGTCTTCCAGTTTTGTAGACATTCACACAGAGATCAATCACTGGTCAGGTGGCTGTAATTACACAGACAATTGAGAGGCCACACAGCATTTGATTTACAAAAATCATTTTAATTTTAATTAGTGTTTTCTCAGCATTTCAACATTGCATCAACTACTGATGAACATTATTTTTTATTTGAATTATCACTCAGTAGGTTATTTAACCATGTTTTACTGTGTCTTTGGAAGGCTTTTGTCTTTCAAACACATTCAAATGCGCAAATTCACATTATTTATTATTTACATGTAATGCAGGGATACCCAAACTTTTTTTTTTGTCAGCCGGATCTATTTTTAATATATTTATTTGAAGTCCCCCCTGAGATTTGAAGGTAATAAGTTAATAATTAAGTAACACATTTGCATGTTCACAGTTCTGTGATGGTTAATGGTCACATGACATGCAGGTGAACAATTTTTTTTTATTTTTTTAGTAAGTGTTTTATTTTGATTGTTGTTATTTTATAATGATTTATTAAATTTTTTTTTCATTTTTATGATTTAATAATTAGCTTTACATTAAACTCGTGAACCCCCTGCAGTTCCTTCACGAGCCCCAGTTTGGGAAACCTTTGGAAAAGAAATGTAATATTTTTTTTTTCTTTGCATTTTTATATAAATATGGTACAAGATTATCCTATTTAAATCAATGTGATAAACTAGTTAGGCCAAAAGTAATCAAAAAGTAATCCTACTACAGGCCCTTCTGGAATACATTGGTTCTGAATGTCATATTCCAATGGTACAATGCTGATAAAAGTGATTTTTGAACTTTCAATGCATCTCCTTAATTGATCTAAGCTAAGATGTAATTTAGTGTTTTTGATGCTTGACAATTTATTTTGCTTACAGCTGCCCAATTAGGGCAGAGAGTTGCTGTCTTGGACTATGTCGAACCTTCACTAAAAGGTACATACCCACCCATTTATAGTTGTCATCATCTATCTTTTTGTTGGAAATGTGTTTATTTCGAAAACAACTAATCAGCTCTTGCTGCCTTTAGGCACGAAGTGGGGTCTTGGTGGCACGTGTGTGAATGTCGGCTGTATTCCAAAGAAGCTTATGCATCAGGCGGCACTGCTTGGCACTGCTGTCAAAGATGCTAGGAAGTATGGCTGGCAAATCCCAGAATCCCTGTCACATGACTGGTGAGTTTCATGAATCTATATCAGAAACGCGTGGCATTGCTTATAGACAGAGCAGCTTTATTGCGGTAATTATTAGTGTAGCTTCATCCTGATCAGAGCATGTAATAATATTCATTTAATATTGAGTGGTGAGGTAGGTTTTGTTTCAAATACTACTTTCACAAGCGCTTTATGAGGCACAGCACCACCTTGTGGTAAAAAAAAAAACAGATGTCCGACTGCTCAAATGCAAAAGAACAACAGTCTTTGCACTAGAGGGCACTCCAGGTCTGATTAAGAGGTTAGGGGTTTACAGGTTTTTTTTTTTTTTTTTTTTTTACAAAAGCTGGCCTTAAATACAACTTTCCATACATTTGCAATACCATTGCTGAGCTATATTTGGCGTTCTCCCTGAAAATATTAAACTAATGTCTTTTTGTAAATGGATAATATAGCACTTTCAGTGGGTGTTTGACCTCCTGTTTCCCCTCAAACTTGAAAAGGAAGTGTGTCTGTGTGTACACACACATAATATAAAAACCCTACACCTCCATGTACATATACAGTAATAGCCTCTTTAATTGTTTACTCTCACATTCATATTTTATTGTTATAATAAGAGGTTTGTTTGAAACTACATCTTGTTGAGATGTTTATTTATTTTTACCAAAAGGCATTAGTATGAAAAAAATCATGTGCATGTATGTCTACCTATTTCAATGTAGCAAAATATTAAATCTCAAATGCATGTGAGGTGTCTGTAGGGATTTGCATTATTGTGACCAGGTAAGTTCCAGTAGAACTGTAGTTTTGTGAAATATGTTTCAGGTCAACAATGGCTGAGGCTGTCCAGAACCATGTGAAGTCTCTAAACTGGGGTCACAGAGTTCAACTACAAGACAAGTAAGATTACTATTAAAATAACATCACCTGTATGTACTTTTTTCAGTATTGTTTATAGATTTTATATAGAGACCATTTGTCGATCGAGAGCAATGTAACGGTTTATTCTTTTGGAGTTAATGATAACTATTTCTGTGCAGATCCAAGCAACCTTTTTAAAATGATCCATATAATGTGATGCTGACTGTGGCTGTTGGAAAAAGTAAATTATGTCGTTAGACTAATGTGTCAGAATCTTGGTTGTTGAACTACAGGTTGAGGGTTCAAAAAACACTTTATCACCATTGTACCGTTGACTATGACATTCAGCACCAGTGTATTCCAGAAGGGCCTGTAGTAGGTGTACAGTGCTTCTTTCAGAGTAAATATGGTGTATTAGCTAATTACTGAAAATAATTATGAATGATTTGGGAAGAAATATGCAGATGTTTTAGAGCAGAGTCTTTGTTCCCCAGTAGATCTCATTAGCTGTCCATCTCTTTCACCATTTCATCAGGTAATTACAGTCTGAGGCTATATGAACATAGAGAATGTGCCATCATGATAAATTGTACTAAATTTCAGCCGTCTTGCTGTATGGCTCTGAGGCAAACAGGTGTGGTGATGTCATTTCCCAGAATGCACAAAGTATATGTCTCCACATTACAGCAGAAGTGTCAGGTTGTGTTTGAACAGCAAAATTGTTAATGATCACATTTTGTTATTGCTGTTATCGCCATAGGTTGACATGGAGAATTATGATGCCAGTAGACAACTTCGGTTCATGTGTTGGTATTTTAATGTGATATAACAATCTCTCTGTCCGATGTTACAGGAAGGTGAAATATTTGAATATGAAGGGCAATCTGGTGGATAAACACACTATCAGAGCTGTAAATGCCAAAGGGAAAGAGGTATGATTTTGAGTTTAAAACCACTTAATTCTCTGAAATATTATTTAACCAGCAATCTGATGTGCCATGTTCTTGTTTACCTTTGTATTCTTTGTATTCACAGATGACAGTGACCGCCAAAAACATTGTGTTAGCTACTGGTGGACGGCCGAAGTACCCTACACATGTAAGTGTGCTTGCCAGTGCAGGCGGGCATGTGTGGGTGTTGTCTTTCCACTATGTGACCTTGTTCTGTTGATAAGCGAGCAGCAGAGATAACTTCCTCTTGTCTAACTTTCCAAATATGAGACAATTGATATTATTCTTCCTCAGACTTGAAAGCCTGCTATTTGTCTTTGCTTCCATTGAGATACTGGTAAAAGATAACCATATTCGAAATGATCAAGAGACCAGTAAAGAGTGGAACAAACATATTTATTTTCCTCGGTTTGGGGTAAATAGGCAAAATATTGTACAGTTAAAGAAATAGATGCTTCTTCTTGGAGCAATTACTGTTTTGTATTGTGACATTGTTTTCATAAAAAATAATATATATATATATATTTTTTTTTTTACAATAATATATATTTTTTAATATTGGGAGCATTTTATTTTTTCATTATTAGTATTATTATAAACAGTAATTGTTATTTTTGAGTTTTATTTTTAAAAAAAGTAAATAAATAGGCAAGAAATTATCAATTTAAAGAAAGTGATGTCTCAGGGCAATTCATGTTTTGCAGTGTTTTCATGAAAAATAATAATTGAGAGATTATTTTACATTCATATTAAATTAATCAAATTGAACAAATCAAAATGTTTATTTAATGTAACATTACTTACTATACATATATAGTTAAACATATGTTAAATTGGATAATGTTATTGAGGAATATTGGAAGAATTTTATTTGATCATTGTTGGTATTATTTACAACAGTAATTGTTATTTTTGAATTTTAAGTAATGTTAATATAATATCAATATTTATATACATGGAATTGTACATTTAGTATTAGTATTGATAGTATTAATGGTTTTATTTAGATTTTAATGTTTCTATAGCTTTTAATATTATATTTTTAAAAAATGATTACTATTAAATTGATTGCTGCTTGTGCTGAATATTTCATCTTTAAAATGACCGATCTGTATGGTTCATCCTTCAGGTCCCAGGAGCCATGGAGTTCGGGATCACAAGTGATGATGTCTTCTGGCTCAAAGAGTCTCCCAAAAAAACGTAAGTGACTTTTATATTGTGGACCAGACCGCAGAGCAAACATGTGAGAAAACATATTCACCCATTAAGTCTGATTAAAGGAAGGCAGCACTTTATTGAGTGATTCAGCGTCATCTTCCAGTCGTGAGAGGTCAAGAAATTTGCTTTACCTGTTGCTTTGCTCATACTTCTAATTATGCTTGTCACGTTTAGCCAGCTGCATTTGTATGCAAGTTCATTATTATTATATTACACATTCTTTTCCAGAATGCACTGAGCAAAATACAGACTTTATTTAGAGATGAACTTCTGCTTAAACTCGTATTTTCAGTTCCTTACCCTCAACTCGAGTCACGCTAGTTACTGTCATGGCCACATCCTCTCAGACAGCTGATGTTGTTTTGCTGTTGAGCTGTCAGCTGTACAGGTGTGATTTCAGACTGTTGCCAGTAACAGTGCTCATCCTGTGGAAGTGGCAAGACCTTGGTGACTGACGGGCATGAGCAAGACTATTGGCACGCATGCCCGAGAGGGCGAAGGAAAAGCTTTTACATTGACTCGTGCAGTCGTTTCCACCAAAACAGCAGAGCATCTGTCAGGACTGATGACATACTGTATGCTTTGGATTCTCAAGACTACCAAATGATGCATTCAGTTTGATATCAACCCTTGGGCTCATTACATAAACGTCAATGTTGAAAAGAACTTGTTTTGAAGGAACCAGGTGACTATTTTGCCTGTGGTTCAGGTGTCCAATAGGCCTCGGGACCCACAGATGCTCATGCAGTAAATAGTCCTCTGTCCTGTTATCTCTCTCTGCTCTGCTGAAATGAAAGGAGGCTCAGTCTGGGCAGACGTTAGGGAAGGCACAGCATGAACTTGCTGATCTTATCATGGTCGGGGTTATTATAGAAGTGCTGCCCAAGGTTGACTGAGTCTACAGTATCCACAGTTCCCACACACTCCCCAGGATGAACTCTCCCTCCTGCTGTTAATGCATGAATATAGAAGCTAGTAGGACTTTGACCAAAGAGAATGTTATGCTAGGCCTAACAGTAAATGGCTGCAGTTATTTAAGGACATGTTAAAATATGACCAGATTTTTTTTTTTCTCCTATTTTACATATTGAGTGAAAAGAAATTTATGGCAGAGAGAGGTAATGTGATTCGGAAACATGACAGTGGATTCAAACTGGGGTGAGAATCAGCAGAGACATGGTGATGTGACATTATATCTGGATCATAATATGATTATGATATGTGTGACCCTGGACCACAAAACCAGTCATAAGGGTCAATTTTTCGAAATTGAGATTTATACATCATCTGAAAGCTGAATAAATAAGCTTTCCATTGATGTATGGTTTGTTAGGATAGGACAATATTTGGCCGAGATACAACTATTCGAATATCTGGAATCTGAGGGTGCAAAAAAATCAAAATACTGAGAAAATCGCCTTTAAAGTTGTCCAAATGAAGTTCTTAGCAATGCATATTACTAATCAAAAATTAAGTTTTAATATATTTACAGTAGGAAATTTACAAAATATCTTCATGGAACATGATCTTTACTTAATATCCTAATGATTTTTGGCATAAAAGAAAAATCTATAATTTTGACCCATACAATGTATTTTTAGCCATTGCTACAAATATACCCCAGCAACTTAAGACTGGTTTTGTGGTCCAGGGTCACATATAATTATGCAATTATTTTTGTTTAATGTGTAGTTATTTAAAATTGTGATATTGCATACTTTCATTCACTTTTTCATTCATCTGAATTGGGCTATGCATAATTATGTTCTTATGCTCAGTCTAAGATTGGATTATGATTAAATGGAACAAATATAATGTGTTTTTGCAAAAAGTAATTTTGTTTAATCTGTGAGGGGCCATATAACATTATACATCATACTTCTATATAACATATCTAAATTATTATTATACACTATTGAAGCGTTTGGAATAATTGAGTTTTAAGTCTCTTATGCTCACCAATGCTGCATTTATTTGATCAAAATATTGTGAAATATTATTACAATTTAAAACGACTATTTTTTATTTTAATATACTTTAATTCATTATTTAAAAATGATGTTATTTGTTTATTCATGTGATGGTTAAGCTGAATTTTCAGCAGCCAATACTCCATAAAAATGAAGGATCATGTGACACTGAAGACTGAAGGAATCAGAATCATTAATTCTGATTCCTTAAATAATTTTTTTAACTAATAATATTTCACAATTTTGCTGTTTTTACTTTGGTTTTGATCAAATCGTTGCAACATTGGTGAGCATATATGACCTCTGTCAAACACATTACAAATATTTATTAACATTAAACATAAATAATAAATAACAAATAATTAAACATAAAAAAAATGATGAATAAATCAAGTTATTCTTTATTCTACATATTTGACCAGTAGTGTATATAACCAATTAAAATTGAGGATGTGTGTGAACATGCAAATTGGCTCAAAATTTTAAGATGTTCATTTTAAGGTTTTAAATTATTAAATGTATTATTAATTATGAAATGTATTAAATAATAAATGACTAATTTCAGTAATGAAAATAATTTCAATAGATTTCAATATGTTGTCAATATATTATATGTGAAGGGAGAAGAAGTGTTACCTATACAAATGCAAATCAATGCAATGCATTTAGGTCTCATGTATCCTGTATTAGTCATTCTATGTTAACTGAAATGTCCCTTATACTAATCCAGACAGAAGGTTTTTAGCCCATGTCATTCCTGATCATCAGACTTTTTGCACTGTGGCAGGTAGGAGCTCAGGTGTTTTGTTGATAAAACAGCAGAAAAGAGGTCTGAGATTTTGCTCCTAATCCCTCCATAAGCTGCCTCACAAAAGAGCAGTAAGTGCAGATGTGCATTAGCAGTGTTGTACACCGAATGCGTGTGATGTTGCATTGGCGTAAGTGGGTATCACTCAGCAGTAACGTGTAGGAACATCCTCGAGGATTAGACCTTGTGTTAACAATTAGACTTCGCCATGACCATGAATCTCAGGGCGGATTAAAGCTGATGTTGGACGTCGACCACACACACAGTCATTTTATTGTGTTTTATTGTGTTAAAGTGGTGTGCAACATTTTAGTATCATTTATTTTTTCATTATGTTTCCTACGTCCTGTGACTGATTTACTGACTCTTTTGCATTTGTTTGTTTGTCATTGTTATGTGACATCATTGTTCATGTTGCTCATCTGTGATCTCATTAATTGCTGTTTTCTGTGTGTTTCAGGTTGGTTGTTGGTGCCAGTTGTATCCTTGAAAGCCCACTTACTGTAAAGGCGGAGTGTCTACAGATGACTCTATTAGAAGAAACACAATGATTAATCATGGAGTGCATTTACATGTTCAACCAATTGCTGATAAATCGGCTGAAGATGAAAAAGATTTTGTTTTTAGTCTGTTTTTCTTTACCAGAATACTGCTGAATACACCACGGAAACTAAAGGTTTACGTGGTGCAGTGAGCACCAATCTTTATGTTGGTTTTTCTTATGGTTTTTGACTGAGTTTTACCCACTAAGGCGTTTACATGTTCTTACATGTTGTCAGGTTATTAAGGATAATTAGTGTATGATTGTGCATGTAAACACACTCAAGTTTTTCCTCATAGACTGTGATTTTGAAAACCTAATAAATTAGCAATAAAAGAATAAAAAGCTTCAGTTAGACTGTATATTAGACTGTATTTTCTGTTTTATTTGTTTAATTATTTTACTATAAAGTTAGTAAATCATTACTGTTTTCCTTCACTGTGTGTGTGTGTGTGTAAAGATGTAGCGTTGGAATGTGCATTTTGTTTTTAGTCTGTTTTTCTTTACCAGAATACTGCTGAATACACCACGGAAACTAAAGGTTTACGTGGTGCAGTGAGCACCAATCTTTATGTTGGTTTTTCTTATGGTTTTTGACTGAGTTTTACCCACTAAGGCGTTTACATGTTCTTACATGTTGTCAGGTTATTAAGGATAATTAGTGTATGATTGTGCATGTAAACACACTCAAGTTTTTCCTCATAGACTGTGATTTTGAAAACCTACTAAATTAGCAATAAAAGAATAAAAAGCTTCAGTTAGACTGTATTTTCTGTTTTATTTGTTTAATTATTTTACTATAAAGTTAGTAAATCATTACTGTTTTCCTTCACTGTGTGTGTGTGTGTGTAAAGATGTAGCGTTGGAATGTGCCGGCTTCCTTACAGGCATTGGACTGGACACCACTGTGATGGTGCGCAGTATCGCCCTCCGGGGGTTTGATCAGGTACTGCATCTCTCTTTTGGTCCCTTGACAACATGTCCTCTCTGATGTATTTAGAAACGACAACAACAAAAATCTCTCCTCTTTTTTTATTAACCTGATTTAATTTGTATTTGAGTTGTGAAATATACTTATAAGAATAGTTATTATCGGTCTCAATAACATTGCTTTTGGTTTTGGGCATTCTTTAATGTGACTCACCCTGGTAGAACCGCCAGGCTGTATGGCAAAAACAGGATGAGAGACCTGGCCAGACTTGTTTTATGACCCTGTTTTTTAAGCATTCATCTTTAATTAATGGTTGTAGTGTTCTGACAGGAGATTTGTCATGTTGTTATTAAGCATTACACCCGCAGTATGGTCTGAAAGTAGTAACAGAATGACAACAAAGAGCAAATTGCTCCGTTGAAGTAAAATCTGTGTTTAAGAAAACAAATGATAAGGAAAAGCTCTTAAATGTATTTTGAAAGCATCATTTTATTTGTACAGTACTCTTGTAGATAAAATCTGTTCTCCTTCAATTAAAATGTTACGGAAGTTCTAAGCGGCCATGCAATATATATTTTTTCCTTCTTGTTTTCTCGTTATAACGACTTAATTTTCTCGTTATCTCGACATAACGAAAGTTGTTTTCTCGTTGTATATATATATATATATATATACTTTTAATTTAAAAGTTAAAATATTTTTTTTAATTTATTAGTATTATTTATTTATTTTATTTTTTTTGCTTATATGGTATTACTGTGGCCTAACTGTTGCTAGGTTAGAAATTCATAACTCACTCCACAGTCTCTTTTTTTCTCACATAATAAAATACCTCACTCAGTTACAAATCAATGCCATTTATCTATGTCGAGATCACGAGAAAATTAAGTCGTTATAATGAGAAAACAACTCGTTATGTCGAGATCACGAGAAAATTAAGTCGTTATAACGAGAAAACAACTCCTTATGTCGATATCACAAGAAAATTAAGTCGTTATAACGAGAAGTAAAAAAAATATATTGCATGGCCGCTTAGAACTTCCGTAAAATGTTATGCATATTATTATATATTTGGAGAAATATCTATTATTATTAGGGGTTATAGGGTTCTTATTTGATGTGTCCATATGATGCTTTAAAGTATTTTCTTTTATATTTTTAGTTATGTTAGTTACTAAAAAGTAGCTTTTAGTGATTTTTATTGTGAGATGTTTAAAAATGTATTATTTGTTATTTCCTCTTGTTTATTGATTTGAAGGCAAATGACAGTTTTGTTTGTGTCCAGCATTTACAGAGAATGATGTCTCTGAGATTAAGATCTAAAATAATTTTTCTGAAACTATTTAGCTTGCATGACTCTAAAGAATAGAGATAGTTAATGTTTTATTTTTTCTGCTTGTCTCTCAGCAAATGTCTGGTTTAGTCACAGACTACATGGAGGCCTATGGCACCAAGTTCTCCTGGAAGTGTACACCAAAAAGCATAGAAAAGCTCCCATCTGGGATTCTTCGCGTCACATGGATGAATCTAAACACTAAAGAGGAACATCAAGACACCTTCAACTCAGTACTTTGGGCTGTAGGTGAGGCCTTAATGCATCTCAAATACACATTCAGCGTGATTTAATTTATTAGGCACTTTTGTTGCTAGGTTAGAAATTCATAACTCACTCCACAGTCTCTTTTTTTCTCACATAATAAAATACCTCACTCAGTTACAAATCAATGTCATCCATTTATCTATTTATTTTCTAAGGAGCCGTGTAATAAGCAGAATACAGTCAACCAGTCATTTTATTAAAGTAAATCTTTTGAAAAAAAATCAACAAAAAAACTTCCGTTTCATTGATCAAACTGTCAGGGTTTATTTAGCGATTAATGACTGTCTCACTGTACTTTGTCTCTTACTGCTCTAACAGAGATTAATGCTGCAGGAAAACATGTTGTACAGTTGAGTCATCCGCTGTGATCAGTTATGCTTTCATCGCATTTCAAAAGCATAAATCCTCAAAATACATATATCTGTTTGTGCTTATATTGTCCTATTCCACAGTGCTGCCTTATCAGCAAAAACTAGACTATCAGCCTGAAAACAGGGTAATAAAGAGAGAGGGATGGAATCATCTAGGGAAGAGTTAATCACTGAACTGAGGTCTGCTCTTCAGGACCAGGATGCACCAGGGGCCCTGGGGTCGCCCCATTCCCTGCTTTGTTCTCTCGCTCTGGGTTTTCCTGCCAGAGTTGTGTGTCTCTCTGTACGGAAACCCACCCAGAGCTTCCACGGTTTTTCCCTTTTCTCGTCCCTCAGCATCTCTATCCACAGATGCCATCCTCTTTTCTGTGTTTCTGTCTTTCACTCGTCTGATTTCTCTCATTCCGGTTACAGGGACAATGAGAGGAATATAGGAATATCCGGCTGGCTGGTGCTGGTTGATTTATTGCTGGTGTGAGAAGAGGGTGTGGAGCGGTGCTGCTTTGAGTGTGTACAGTGAGGATGAGAATTCAGCTTCCTGTCTGGATGTGTGTGTAACATGGAGAGAGAGATTTAGTTATCTGTATTGACTCCTATTGCAATGCATGGCAGCATTGGCTTTGGGTGTTTGATGAGTTAAGTGGTTTTCTCAGGCCTTTTTGTTCCTGAGATTTCGGTCCAGACTTGTTTGCAGTCTAGGGATTATAGTGCTCTCAGGTTTGCAGTCCTGACAGTGCGTTTTGACTTTTACCACAGATATGTGTATTTAGTCATATTAAGGTATGAACTTGAGTGCATAAAAACCTAGTGCGTAAAATGTAGTGGTCAACTGATATCTTAAAAAACAAGGTTGACACATGGCCAGTACAGGTGATACTGGACTGAATAACTACGTCTCTGGTTTACCCATGCAATGTTCAATAAATATTACATTTATTAATTGCAATAATGTACAAATGTGAACAGTTCTACCATCAAGTACTATCAGATTTACTACTGTGTCTTCATTAGCCTAACTGTAGGTGGTTCATGGCTGCCAAGCAAATTTGTTTTATAGTCAAATAGTGTTAGTATTGGCTGTTGTCATAGTGGAAAGAGCTTTGAGAGGCTGATATCCTCTATCAGACCCCTGAGAGGATGCTGCGTTTCCCTGCTGTGGTCTGTCTGTTTCTCCGTCCTGCTCTCTTTCTCACAGTGAAAGCATAAAAATTTGCATTTTTTTTATCTCCCTCATGACAACTCATAGAGCAGCCCCATCCCTCCTCTTGTCTTTTACCCCCAGCGGAGCTCTTCCACCCTTCCGCACCTCCATCCTTCCTCTGGACTGCACCCTTCTGCAGGTGGCTGCGCTAAACGCCAGGAAAGAGAACATTTCCTCCATGCTGTACTGTAGGTTTACCGCTTTTATGAGGATTGAAGAAGGGAAGTAATATACTTAACATAAATAGGCTTTCCGATTGGTTCACAATTGTGTCCATCTGATGTATTTTGATTAATTCTCACTTTATTTTTATACCCTTACAAAAAATTACAATGATTTCTAAAGTAAAACCATGATAATTTAAGTAAAAATGTAATAGTTACTGCAGTTACTACTGTAAAACTATTGTTAACAGGCTGTTATTGTCCTGAAAAAATAGAAATAAATGTGACGTGTAATATTTGGATCTTAAAATTAGTGTTAGACTCTTCTATGTAGGTCAATATATTGCCATTTTTAGATTATCTGTGAATATCTCGTTTTACTTATTAACATTTGATGGTTCCAGATTATGTCATTTCCACAATATCATCATTGGACTGTTATTTTTATTCATTCATTCATTCATTTGTTTTATTTTATTTTATTTTTTTATCTTTATTATTATTATTTTTTTAGTCAATTTTTAGTTGCCACCATTAAAATGTATTATGTATATATTGGCATTACAGAGCTTGGAGAGGGACATTCTTCTTTTTGCCTGACCACTGGTAGAGGAACCCTGTTTGAAAACAACCATTATTTTTTACAGCTTTGTTTGGTTTTGTCTAATTTCAAAGAAATTACACATTTCATCTTTAAAGAAAATTAAAATACAATTTAAAGTTCCTTAATGTTTATTCTTTTTTAATCCATTTATTGCAGTTAGTAATCGTATGGACTATGTGTTTTGGAGGAAACTGTAATCATTTTATAATATTAATTCGCTGTTATGTCTAGACTAAGCCATTCTTTCAGTTTAATTAATTTAAGGGCATATGTTTTAGTCGCATTATATTTGCCAGGAGCTGTTCTTCTGCTACTGTGCAGTAACATTTAATTAAATCACTGTGGAGAATTACAGATCTCACACTGATTTCATGTGTGACTGGAATGGAAGGCAGCTTAATCCTCTCTTATTGTTTCATCCATTTTTCTCTCCAGCCTGTTGAGTCGATAAGGCTCATTTAAAGTCCTTCCAGGCAGATTGTTGTGGCTAATTAACATGTTGGCCTTGAGATTTCTGTCTTGTACAACTCCAGGCTTTGTTCTTGTGCATTATCAGAGTCAGCTGTTTGTGTGTGTGTGTGTGTGTGTGAGAGAGAGAGAGTGAGGAGGTGTGGGTTTGAATTCTCAGGCGTAGTCCTTATCAGTGGTCCTGTGTTGTTGTGTCCAGCCTTCACAATGCCCAGCGAAGTTCCAGGAGTCCAAATCAGACAGAAAAAGAGACAGGAAGTGCAGTGCAGGAATTGCCCGCTCCAGTTTGACGCAGATACTGGTACTTTTCCCGCTTTACTGTAATCATCGTTTCAGGTCCTTTTTTCAGATTAACCAATAAAATGTGCATTCTCACTATTATCGGGCTGGCTTTGCCCACACAAAGTCAAGGACGTTTTTTTTCCACAGCCCGTGAAGGATATCTTGAGGGTTTTGTTGCTGATGGAATGTGGTGTAAAACAAAGGATGTCTTTCATGTAAATTGCACCGGCAGAGCTTGTAGTTTGTGGACGTGTGTCAGCAACATCCTTTAACACAGCCATAGAAATAAGTGTAAAACTCTATCTATTCAGTATTATTTTATTGCCAACATAAAATCATACAACACCATTATTATGGGTAATTAATACTGCATTTTATTTTACCTTGTAGTTCTGTCAGTGCCAGTAGTTTTGTCTTCAAATGTTTTAGTAAAACATTAGAAGACAAAACTACTGGACAGCTATGCATACCAATATATAAATATTCAGATATGTATTGAAAATGAAATGGCTGAAATAAATATATATATATATATATATAAACTATGGAACATAAAAGAAGATGATTTGAGAAACATTGCAGTATTTTTTGTTCATGCAATGAAAGTTACTGGTAACCAAAACAGCTTTGTTACTAACAGTCTTCAAAATATCTTCTTTTATGTTATGCCAAAGAAAGTAAGTCATTCAGGTTTGAAACAACATGAGGGTGAGTAAATGATGACAGAATTTATTTATTTATTTATGGTGAACTATCCCTTTAATGTTTTTATTTATTTATTATTTTAATAATTCTTCTAAAGAAGAAACTAAATCTGCCAGCAAGTGGCGGTAAATGCCTTTATGATTCGTTCAAATGGCTGATTCATGAATCATTGGTTCAGGCTACAATGGCCTAACATAAACTATGGAACATAAAAGAAGATAATTTGAGAAACATCTCAGTATTTTTTGTTCATGCAATGAAAGTTACTGGTAACCAAAACAGCTTTGTTACTAACAGTCTTCAAAATATCTTCTTTTATGTTATGCCAAAGAAAGTAAGTCATTCAGGTTTGAAACAACATGAGGGTGAGTAAATGATGACAGAATTTATTTATTTATTTTTGGTGAACTATCCCTTTAATGGTTTTTATTTCTTTCTTTCTTTTTGGTGAACTAACCCTTTAATGTTTTTTATTTATTTATTTATATTATTTTTGAAATTATACTCTAAAGAAGAAACTAAAACTAACAGCAGGTGGCGGTAAATGTCTGTATGAGTCGATTCATTCAAACGGCTGATTCATTCAGGAATTCAGTAAACGGCTCTCTCTTTAATGGGCCTTTGAATCATTGATTCACTCGATTCGTTCAAAACGCAGATTCATTCAGAAACTAAACACCGCTGTGCTGCTCGGAGATGCACAACAGTTCTGCTGTGGCTTTAAAGATAATATGTTCTCTGCAAAATTGAGCAAAAACACATAATATTGTGTTTAAAATATAACACAATATTAACTTCTTATTTACTGAACTGTTGTATCAAATCACATTTGCACTCGTGCAAATCAGGATAAAAGCGGCACTCGTGTGATACTGCTCTCCCTGCTCGTGTGATATCCCTTATAAAAGGATATGAGACATACAGGGGCATCCCCCCCCCACCCCATATCTTGAAATTTAGGGCATACCTGCATTTATGGAGTTGTTGCCCTGCATCATATTTGTCAACATTAAACTATGAAATGTAAGATGACGTACAGGTCTGGGGGTGGGGTCAGTGCGTTAACTGCGTTAAAATATTTTAATCGCGTTATTTTTTCATAACTAATTAAGTTAAGGCGTTAAACTGACAGCCCTAGTGTGTGTGTGTGTGTATATATGTATATATGTATATGTGTGTGTATTAGATACTGTAATATCTGCCTCTTTTTTTTTTTTACTATATATAGTATTAATAATAGAGTTCTTAGTTTACTGCCCATGATTGTTACTCTAAAGTGATTAAAAATTATTTGTATAATCCTGAATTCTCTCTCTCTCTCTCTCTCTCTCTCTCTCTCTATATATATATATATATATACATTATTTATTTGGATAAACCTGTTTGGAAACAATTTTTGCAGTTCTGTTTGGTGCCATTATTGGCACACACAGATTTTTTTTTTGGAAAATGCAGCTTAGTGTTTTTAATTTATGTGATGTCTTTCATTTAATGTGTTGAATCTAATTTTATTGCGTTTTTACATTGTACTTTGTATACAACAAATTAGTCATAAGTACCATTTTACTTAGCCAGTAAATGGCAGCTTCAAACTTCAGTTTCAAGACCTGTCTATCAGAAAGGCTGAACAAAAATGTGTTTGATATTTTGTGCATTTGTTTTTACACATTGTCTCTCTATAGCGTTTCGGCATCTCTACCTCTTTCTCGGAGTAATCGATGAATACATACTCAAGTCGTATCTGTGGCTCAGGTCTCACTGTAGTGGAGCAGAAGGAAGTTGTTTCTGAGCTTGAGGCAGGAAAAGGGGCTTAAGGTTTGTTGTTCTTGCTGGCTGATAGCATCTACATTGGTACCTCTGGCTTCTGCTGCAAACATTGTTTATTGTGATACCTATGAAGGCATTGGGACATGAGTCTTGTGTGTGTGCGTGTCTTAAGACGTCGTAAATGGGGGAAGGGGGATGTAGATGGACAAGTGTCGACAGCCTCTCTCAGCCCTCGGATAGGAAGTGACAGAAATTACACTGCAGGCCCCAGGTGGCTGATGGGATATGCATCCAGGTCTCCTCATTACGCTCTCTGTCAGACCACCACACAGAAACCTTCTACCCCAGCTGTGCTTGTGTTTTCTTTTCTAATCACTGGATAAGATTTTACCCTTTAATCTGAGCGTAAAGCCACCTCTAAATTCTCCCAGCAGGCCGAGCGGTTAACTCCAACGTCAAGCCTCCAAAAGCTGTCCGATATGTCGCTCTACCTGTCACTACCTCTCTTCTCTTTGACCTTAGGCAGAGCATCTGAAACCAAGACCCTCAATTTGGACAAGGTTGGTGTGGAGATCAACATAGAAACAGGGAAGATAATCGTAGCTGCTGACGAAGCCACATCCGTGCCGAACATTTTTGCTATCGGAGACATCGCTGAGGTAGGTGTTATGGATGAATGCCATCAAAAACTCACTAACATGGTAGTCGAACTCAACTGAGAAGGCACAACTTGAAAGCAACAGCATATTCTTGTCTGTCAGTTCAGTCGCTCTTCTGGAAGGTCGTTGCCCTGTAACATCTCAAGACACAACTGGCTGCCGGGATCAAATATCGCAGCTGCCCGTCATCTGCAGCAGCTGTGTGATTATTGGCACACACACACACCACCACAAAACTAGTCAGAAGAAGCGCCTTTTACTCTTTACGCCCCTTTCAAAGTGCATCGCTTCTCATTTTTTAATGAAAGAAAACAAGATGTTGAGCCGCACCTGGTTACTGCCAAGAAATGCATTTACTATACAGCTGCCTGGGCGGTGTCCACACACACACACACACTATGAGCCAAACACCCGAGGCGGTTTCTTGGACAGCAGGATGTACAGAAGTTATCAGACTGGTTGCTGATGCCATTAGTCAGTGAATGAGAATTCGCCCCATGGTGCTGCATGTTCCTGTAGGCATGTTTTTCACAGCACTGATTGGCAGCCATCCACTTCTGCGCTGTAATCATCATCGTGACTGACAGCCGTGTAATGTTGAGATGATACTAATCTCTGAAATGTCTGATCAGGCTAATCGCACATAGATTTACACTTAACTACACAGCGTTTAAACATAATGCAGAGGAAATTATTGTATAGAACTTTTCCGTTATATTGTTGTGCACTACCTGACCTGCCCAGAACTTTTAGACTGGATTTGCTTTTGAATGTATCCGTGCATGTGTGTCAGTGTTATTTTAGTATTATTGATGCAGTGTACTATTATAGTATTAATTAATATTTTGAATTGTCTTTTATTATAATAGTTTAATGAAAATTTTTGTTTAGGTTTTAGGTAGTTTTTTTTTGTTGCATTTTTTATTTCTATTTTCCTGTAATTAAGTTTTAGTTAACAATAACAACACTGATGTGTATGTGTGCCCACTCCTTCTCTGTTTCAGGGTCGTCCTGAGTTGACCCCGACAGCCATTAAGGCTGGAAAGCTCCTGGCCCGCAGACTTGTGGGCCATTCCACTGAGCTCATGAATTATGACAACGTGAGTTTGCCGTCACATGTATATGCTTTCATTCTTGTTCGCTCTTTGTTTCTTTACTGGTTTCTAAGCGAATCACACAACGCCTATATTTAGGGTGGCCATATGTGCCGTTCATATGGGACACGTCCTGGCCAGGATTTTTATATTGCCTAAAACATCCAAAGTAGTTTGACCAATAACATGCAGGTATTGTATATAATCGACCAATCGTGGCGCGTGAGAAGGTGAGATCTACAGAGAACGATCAAAGCGACGCAAATAAGCGCACGTGTTTGTTCGTTCGTTCGACTTGAAGCGTGGCTGCGCACTGATCATTGAATGACACCGAAGTACCTCGAGAGCGATTCAAAAGTGTAAGGAGCCGTCTGATCTGCTCTCTAGCTCTCGTGAATGTCATACAACGATCGATCTGCACAGTGCAAACAGCCAAAACTTGGATATTTTAGGCAATATAGAAATCCTGGCAAGGACGCGTCCCGTAAAAATCGCCCGTATGGTCACCCTACCTATATTTCACCTCAAAATCAAAAGGAACAAATAAGAAATTATCTTTTACATAAAGAAAGTGAGGCCTAATTTTTTTAACCCTTAAGATTATTTGTATTGTTATTTTCAGGACAATTAAAACATTTACTGTACAGTACGGTAAAACATTACTGTAATGACTAGAAATCTTTTAATGCACAAAAGGCAACCATTAAATATTATTTAAATGGTAAAATTATAAATCACAGTATTATTTGATGTACTACCTGTACTTAATTATTTTACCTTTCTATAAAACATTTACATTAGTATTTTACACATTTTTATATGTGCATAATTACAAATTTTTCAAAATTTTATTAAATATATTTAATACAATTACTAAAAAAAATACAAATAATGATTTATGCTTTAATTTGAAAATATTCTTGTTACAGTATTTTTTTGATAATGCAATCATAATCTTTGAGGATAACAGGAATTACAAAAAAACTGGAAAAAAATTACTGTAATGAGACTTAACTGTGAGAATACTGTCATGAAAATAATGTCTTAGTGCAACAAAAATTATTTTGATTTATGTATATGAAAAATATATTTGAAATGTCCCATTTTGTGAGATTTACTTTTCTAGTGGTTCTCTTGTTTTGTTTTGTATAAAAAAATAATAATTATATGAATCTTCACCACTCTAATTAATTTATGTTTTGTTTTGTGTGCTGATTAGTTTACTTGAGTCTTTTGCATAGTGTATGTGTTTTATATGGTTGTGTGTGTTTGTGTGTGTATAGGTGGCCACTACAGTGTTCACTCCACTAGAGTATGGCTGTGTAGGTCTGTCTGAAGAAGAGGCTGAAAGGAGACATGGAAAAGACCAGATTGAGGTAAAATACAGCATTTTTGCCATGGGTGTTGTTAGACACAACATTAAGTTCAGTTATAAAATGGCAACAGCAGCAATATGAATAAATGTTCAATACAAGATTAATAATAGCAGTCAACTTTTCTTCCATGCGTATGTGAGTGCTTTTGTGAATATCCTGCTGTATATGTGCATGTATGTTATAGTGGGCCCTCGCACACCTGCATGGCTCCAAAGCCTAAAGCATTCGGAAAGGGGTGTGCCTCGGGTTTGATTGACAGGAGTGCAGGAGGGCTGACTGATGCTTGTAGAGGTTGATGAGAGATGATCAAAAGCGCAGCATCCCATTGGCCCTCACAGCTGTGAGCAGCGTGTGTCAGCTCGCCAGAGCGCTCGCTCTTAAGCATGTTCAACATTTATGATTTCAGCACCCCAAAAATGTTTAGAGCAGCAACACGGACACAAACCATAACAGTAGCAGCACTTGTTTCCAAGTGCTTGTCTAAAATGACGAGCTCAAGTGGTTGATGATGCAGGAAACGGTGTTGTTGTTGGTGCGTCATAGTTTTTGTGTTGTGACACAAAATCAAACCACCCTATCAACAACATACTGTAGCAACAAACTAATAACCACTCAGCAACCAAATAGCAACACCCTGGCAACTATCCTCAACAGCCCAGTATCATGGCGCTGACTTTTGCATGGACAAACACCAGTTGTAGTTTTGTCTAATATTTAAACACAGTTGAATTTATACATATTCATTTTTCGATGGTCTGAAGTTTGCAACTTAGTCACTACCTTGGGTCTCTCTTTGATTCTGATGTAGGTGTTACACTACTATTCAAAGACATTTTTACATTTTTGAAAGAAACTGATGTTTATGTTCACTAAAATAGCATGAGTTGATCAAAGTACAGTAAAAATAGTAATACTGTAAAATATTGTTACTGTATGAAATAACTCCTTTTCGATAAAATTAGATTTTTACCTGTGATTTTTACTTGTGAATACCCATTTTCAGAAGCCATTACTCCAGTCTACAAAGAAAATCATTCTGATATGCTGTTTTAGTTCTTGAGAAACCTTTCTCGTTATTAACACACCTGAAAATGGCTGCATTGCATAATGAAGTCTGGAAATTGCAATACAGATGACTTTTTGCAGTTGCTTGTATCGATTACAGTCACAGATTTATATACAGAAAATATTTATAACATTTATGAATGGCGTTACTATCATTTTTAATGAATTCTATGCATCCAAGATGAGTAAAATAATAAAGTTCTTCTAAAAATATAATTGAATGGTAACTGAATCCATGTTCTCTCCCTCTCAGGTGGTTTGTCTACGGGAGGGTGATCAGCGTGTGCTGGGTATGCATTTTACCGGACCGAGCGCTGGTGAGGTCACACAGGGCTTTTCTCTGGGCTTCCAGTAAGTTTCGCATGTCTTCGTACCTGCTCATGCTGTTGAACTGGAATCAGATTACATTCATTTGTTCTGATATCGCCCAGGTGTCTGTTTTGTTGCACATGCATTTGCGTGTAAATTCAAATCTGTGAATAACAACAGCTGTGGACGAATGAATACAGAGTCTGTGTGTTTTTATCTACAGGTGTGGGCTTACCTACGAACACCTCAGGAATACGGTCGGAATACACCCCACCTGCGCCGAGGAGCTCATCAAGCTCAACATCACTAAACGCTCCGGTCTTGACGCCACAGTAACAGGCTGCTGAGGTTAAGCATCCCCTCCCTGATCGCTCGAGCACACGGGAACCCATAAAAAGGTTGTGATAATGTGAGTTAGCAGTTGCAGGAAGCATCTCATGAAATCTGTCTCTCAGTTTTTACTTTAAAAGCTCTTCTGAAACCGAGACTTTTAAACCACAGAACCAGATCTATTTCGTTTAATATATGATATTTAAAATAATAATTCTGGAGGTCAGTACTAACAAGTATGTCCTTCTTTGCCACTGTGATGTATTGTTTTTAAACCAAGTCCAGGAGAGTTCGGCCAGCTTTTTACCACAGGTCAAGATAATCCAATAAAGTCCTCGTGTTTGCTCTCCAGAATAAGAACGCAGATCCAGGTTAGAGCAACACAAACCGCAAGCGCCTCTGCGAACAGATAAACACGACCATAAATCAGAATTAAGGCCCCATTACAGTTTGCTGAAATGAGAAACGTTGGAGAAAGTGGCCTAATGTTTCTGAAATATATTCTGCAAATATTGTTGTTTCTCTGGCTGTACTTCCTGTCCATTAGTCATGCGCCGCTCCTGACACTGATGGATGGGATAGGCCCGTCGCTGCGCTGACACCACCCCATTTCCCAGGGACGTAGACAAACACTCGGTGAGCGGCGTGTCACTCAAACGCAGAACCCGGTCGTGGACAGAGTGAGCGCTTGTTTAGTCCTGGACTTCAGGAGGTTCCCCAGTGCACAGGGGGAGCAGAGAGTACACAGTACAATAACATACTCTCCTGCCCTTGATCTCTCTGGGTAAAAACCTGAAAGTCCAAAGGAGGCATCAGTACCGCTGGCTACCTAAAGGTGGCAGTGTTAGCTTCCTTTTCCTCCTGTTCTTCACTCGCACATGTGAGGATAAAAATCTCTGAGCTGTGTAGTCATTATGAATTCGAGCCACAGTTAATCACTGGCAGAATGTTAAGATTAATCGAACACTTACTGGGCATTTATCGCTCCATAGGTTTAGCTTATCTGTTGTTTGTGTACTTGGCTAATAGCTTTGGCCCACGGTGCTGGCGCCCGCTTTGAGGGAAGGTAAACTGCAACTATTCCCAAAAGTTCAATTCATTTTGTGACAGGAAATCTGTGACATCTGTGTACTTTCAAACCAGATAACGTATGAAAAGCATATGTGAATTTTGAAATACATTGATATGTAAAGTCAGTAGATGCAAGTGCAATTATAATGAAACATTTTTCAGAGCTCTCAAAGGGGTAGTTCAACCAATAATGAAGATTATTTTATTTACTCATTCTTATGTCAGTCCAATCCTGTATATCTTTGTTTATTCATCAGAAAACTGATGAAGGCATTTTGAATTGTAATGGTTGCTCTTTTGTCCATTTAATTAGAATAGAGACTGCTTAAAAAGCATGCCGAAGCATCATACAATTGAATGAAATTTGCAATGAAATTTAGTTGTTTTTGACTGCAAATATTCCATCTTAGCTCTCTTTGCTGCGTTCATGAGAAGAGAAAAGTTGCGGTGCCCAGTTCTTAAACGAATCATTGAGTCTTATTGAGTCAATAATTCAGTTAATCCGCAAAACAAGTCCGCATGTTTCTTTCACAAATTGGACTGATCTGTTTTTTTTTTTTTAATTCAAAATCAATAACCAATAAGTGAATAACAGCTTAAAGTTCTCTGTCCCTCACACAAAGCAATCATATGACTTCAAAAGACTTGGAATACAGCGCATGAGTCGTATGAGCTACATTTATGATTCTGTAATGATTATTTTATGTCCTATTTTTACAGCTTGAATGTTTCAGTCCAGTTCACTGTAGCATGGAAAAGAGCAACCAGAATAATTGTTTCATGCAAGCCTTTACACAGAAGAAATACAGGTTTAGAAGAACATGAGGGTGAGTAAATAATGGCAGAATTTTCATTTTTGGACAAAATATGGGTTTAATAATAAATTTGGACATTTAATGGTTTAATAATAAACATTGGACATTTGCGTTTGTAATTTCAGTGTCAATGAAACTTGCAATAAAACAACAGATATGCTAAACTTATTAAACACCTCAATCAGTACTAGTCACTGAATTTACTTAGGTTCTGTAGTTATACATGATATATGTGAAATGAATATGTGATCACATTTAGAAACACTGTTTTAATGGCCCATGTCACATACTTAAAGGGATAGTTCACCCAAAAAATGCAAATTCTGTCATCATGTACTCACCCCGATGTCATTCCAAACCTGTATGAGTTTCTTTTGTCTGCTGAACACAAAAGAAGATATTTTAAAGAATGTTAGTAACCAAACAGTTTTGATTTGGAGACATTTCTCAAAATATATTCTTTTATGTTCTGTGAAAGAAAGTCATTCATACAGGTTTGAAACAACATGAGGGTGAGTAAATGATGGCAGAATTTTCACTTTTGGATGAACTATCCCTTTAACTTTTACTAAGCTGTTTATCTGTAATTAATCAAATGCCTTTATGCGTATGGTTTCCCACAAATACTTGCGCAAAATTTAAATTGGAGAATGCCATAGACTTAGAAGTGAGTGTCTGTGGTGGAAGAACGGTCCTGTGTGTGTGTGTAAATACTGTAGGTGAGGTGGTGACATAAAATGGGAACTGACACAAAATCAAACCACCCTATCAACAACATACTGTAGCAACAAACTAATAACCACTCAGCAACCAAATAGCAACACCCTGGCAACTATCCTCAACAGCCCAGTATCATGGCGCTGACTTTTGCATGGACAAACACCAGTTGTAGTTTTGTCTAATATTTAAACACAGTTGAATTTATACATATTCATTTTTCGATGGTCTGAAGTTTGCAACTTAGTCACTACCTTGGGTCTCTCTTTGATTCTGATGTAGGTTTTACACTACTATTCAAAGACATTTTTTCATTTTTGAAAGAAACTGATGCTTCTGTTCACTAAAATAGAGTTGATCAAAGTACAGTAAAAATAGTAATACTGTAAAATATTGTTACTGTATGAAATAACTCCTTTTCGATAAAATTAGATTTTTACCTGTGATTTTTACTTGTGAATACCCATTTTCAGAAGCCATTACTCCAGTCTACAAAGAAAATCATTCTGATATGCTGTTTTAGTTCTTGAGAAACCTTTCTCGTTATTAACACACCTGAAAATGGCTGCATTGCATAATGAAGTCTGGAAATTGCAATACAGATGACTTTTTGCAGTTGCTTGTATCGATTACAGTCACAGATTTATATACAGAAAATATTTATAACATTTATGAATGGCGTTACTATCACTTTTAATGAATTCTATGCATCCAAGATGAGTAAAATAATAAAGTTCTTCTAAAAATATAATTGAATGGTAACTGAATCCATGTTCTCTCCATTTTCAGAAGCCATTACTCCAGTCTACAAAGAAAATCATTCTGATATGCTGTTTTAGTTCTTGAGAAACCTTTCTCGTTATTAACACACCTGAAAATGGCTGCATTGCATAATGAAGTCTGGAAATTGCAATACAGATGACTTTTTGCAGTTGCTTGTATCGATTACAGTCACAGATTTATATACAGAAAATATTTATAACATTTATGAATGGCGTTACTATCATTTTTAATGAATTCTATGCATCCAAGATGAGTAAAATAATAAAGTTCTTCTAAAAATATAATTGAATGGTAACTGAATCCATGTTCTCTCCCTCTCAGGTGGTTTGTCTACGGGAGGGTGATCAGCGTGTGCTGGGTATGCATTTTACCGGACCGAGCGCTGGTGAGGTCACACAGGGCTTTTCTCTGGGCTTCCAGTAAGTTCCGCATGTCTTCGTACCTGCTCATGCTGTTGAACTGGAATCAGATTACATTCATTTGTTCTGATATCGCCCAGGTGTCTGTTTTGTTGCACATGCATTTGCGTGTAAATTCAAATCTGTGAATAACAACAGCTGTGGACGAATGAATACAGAGTCTGTGTGTTTTTATCTACAGGTGTGGGCTTACCTACGAACACCTCAGGAATACGGTCGGAATACACCCCACCTGCGCCGAGGAGCTCATCAAGCTCAACATCACTAAACGCTCCGGTCTTGACGCCACAGTAACAGGCTGCTGAGGTTAAGCATCCCCTCCCTGATCGCTCGAGCACACGGGAACCCATAAAAAGGTTGTGATAATGTGAGTTAGCAGTTGCAGGAAGCATCTCATGAAATCTGTCTCTCAGTTTTTACTTTAAAAGCTCTTCTGAAACCGAGACTTTTAAACCACAGAACCAGATCTATTTCGTTTAATATATGATATTTAAAATAATAATTCTGGAGGTCAGTACTAACAAGTATGTCCTTCTTTGCCACTGTGATGTATTGTTTTTAAACCAAGTCCAGGAGAGTTCGGCCAGCTTTTTACCACAGGTCAAGATAATCCAATAAAGTCCTCGTGTTTGCTCTCCAGAATAAGAACGCAGATCCAGGTTAGAGCAACACAAACCGCAAGCGCCTCTGCGAACAGATAAACACGACCATAAATCAGAATTAAGGCCCCATTACAGTTTGCTGAAATGAGAAACGTTGGAGAAAGTGGCCTAATGTTTCTGAAATATATTCTGCAAATATTGTTGTTTCTCTGGCTGTACTTCCTGTCCATTAGTCATGCGCCGCTCCTGACACTGATGGATGGGATAGGCCCGTCGCTGCGCTGACACCACCCCATTTCCCAGGGACGTAGACAAACACTCGGTGAGCGGCGTGTCACTCAAACGCAGAACCCGGTCGTGGACAGAGTGAGCGCTTGTTTAGTCCTGGACTTCAGGAGGTTCCCCAGTGCACAGGGGGAGCAGAGAGTACACAGTACAATAACATACTCTCCTGCCCTTGATCTCTCTGGGTAAAAACCTGAAAGTCCAAAGGAGGCATCAGTACCGCTGGCTACCTAAAGGTGGCAGTGTTAGCTTCCTTTTCCTCCTGTTCTTCACTCGCACATGTGAGGATAAAAATCTCTGAGCTGTGTAGTCATTATGAATTCGAGCCACAGTTAATCACTGGCAGAATGTTAAGATTAATCGAACACTTACTGGGCATTTATCGCTCCATAGGTTTAGCTTATCTGTTGTTTGTGTACTTGGCTAATAGCTTTGGCCCACGGTGCTGGCGCCCGCTTTGAGGGAAGGTAAACTGCAACTATTCCCAAAAGTTCAATTCATTTTGTGACAGGAAATCTGTGACATCTGTGTACTTTCAAACCAGATAACGTATGAAAAGCATATGTGAATTTTGAAATACATTGATATGTAAAGTCAGTAGATGCAAGTGCAATTATAATGAAACATTTTTCAGAGCTCTCAAAGGGGTAGTTCAACCAATAATGAAGATTATTTTATTTACTCATTCTTATGTCAGTCCAATCCTGTATATCTTTGTTTATTCATCAGAAAACTGATGAAGGCATTTTGAATTGTAATGGTTGCTCTTTTGTCCATTTAATTAGAATAGAGACTGCTTAAAAAGCATGCCGAAGCATCATACAATTGAATGAAATTTGCAATGAAATTTAGTTGTTTTTGACTGCAAATATTCCATCTTAGCTCTCTTTGCTGCGTTCATGAGAAGAGAAAAGTTGCGGTGCCCAGTTCTTAAACGAATCATTGAGTCTTATTGAGTCAATAATTCAGTTAATCCGCAAAACAAGTCCGCATGTTTCTTTCACAAATTGGACTGATCTGTTTTTTTTTTTTTAATTCAAAATCAATAACCAATAAGTGAATAACAGCTTAAAGTTCTCTGTCCCTCACACAAAGCAATCATATGACTTCAAAAGACTTGGAATACAGCGCATGAGTCGTATGAGCTACATTTATGATTCTGTAATGATTATTTTATGTCCTATTTTTACAGCTTGAATGTTTCAGTCCAGTTCACTGTAGCATGGAAAAGAGCAACCAGAATAATTGTTTCATGCAAGCCTTTACACAGAAGAAATACAGGTTTAGAAGAACATGAGGGTGAGTAAATAATGGCAGAATTTTCATTTTTGGACAAAATATGGGTTTAATAATAAATTTGGACATTTAATGGTTTAATAATAAACATTGGACATTTGCGTTTGTAATTTCAGTGTCAATGAAACTTGCAATAAAACAACAGATATGCTAAACTTATTAAACACCTCAATCAGTACTAGTCACTGAATTTACTTAGGTTCTGTAGTTATACATGATGTATGTGAAATGAATATGTGATCACATTTAGAAACACTGTTTTAATGGCCCATGTCACATACTTAAAGGGATAGTTCACCCAAAAAATGCAAATTCTGTCATCATGTACTCACCCCGATGTCATTCCAAACCTGTATGAGTTTCTTTTGTCTGCTGAACACAAAAGAAGATATTTTAAAGAATGTTAGTAACCAAACAGTTTTGATTTGGAGACATTTCTCAAAATATATTCTTTTATGTTCTGTGAAAGAAAGTCATTCATACAGGTTTGAAACAACATGAGGGTGAGTAAATGATGGCAGAATTTTCACTTTTGGATGAACTATCCCTTTAACTTTTACTAAGCTGTTTATCTGTAATTAATCAAATGCCTTTATGCGTATGGTTTCCCACAAATACTTGCGCAAAATTTAAATTGGAGAATGCCATAGACTTAGAAGTGAGTGTCTGTGGTGGAAGAACGGTCCTGCTGGAGTTTGTTTTTGTTTGAAGTCTAATCTGCCCCGGCTCTGATTAATGAGCCTGAGAGTGGAGTGACAGCCTGCCGTGGAGAGGAGCACTGCGCTACCAGGTTTATTTGTACCCAGGGCTGATGGGAAGAGGGGGGGTACCGTGTGCTCAACTCAGGGACGGGGTGCTGACTGAAGAACCCTGACCCCAACACTACCACCAACAGCTTGGCTCTATCAACCCACACATACACAACACACACACACACACACACAGCTGGTGGGCGGAGCTGCACCACAACACAGAAATATGCGGGCGTATGTTTTTCTAAAGTGTACAGATATTCACAGATATTCATGTTATGGCCAGCATAATTATGTTACCAGTATGATCAGTATAATGACATTTTTTTAATGTTAAATTTAAATGTTGCATCTAAAATTGACACCACACACACACACACAGCTGGTGGGCGGAGCTGCACCACAACACAGAAATATGCGGGCGTATGTTTTTCTAAAGTGTACAGATATTCATGTTATGGCCAGCATAATTGTTATGTTACCAGTATGATCAGTATAATGACATTTTTTTTAATGTTAAATTTAAATGTTGCATCTAAAATTGACATAAAAGCAGTTATCAGCATTGGTCGTCTCACTGATCAAATGTGCTTTAGACACATTACCCGCAGGTCAGCTTGCGACAGCAGCTCCGATCCCCACATTCGCACACAGTGAGGGGTCAGGGTTCAACTTTAAAGGGCCCAGCTAATGATGACTTGCACTAAAAGCCAAAACTGGAGAGGGCGAGTCGGATGATACTTGGCGTCATATTTATTTCTGTAAAAAGAGAAGCCTGATTTGGCATTAAGCCAAGCACTTGATGATTTAGTAAGTTAGATATACAAATTGCACCATTAAAATAATGATGGATTAAATACTGTCTTCTGTTTCTTTCATATGGTGTGAATTTAACTTGTTCCAAATCTTAGTGAGCTGCCTCACAGACTGCTATCTCCATAGGCAGAAACCTTTTTAGGGGCCTTTCACACAGAACGCATTCTGGCATTTCATCTACAGTTTTTTTATTTTAAATGATGGTGCATGTACCACTTACATTGCACATGTTTCAGCCATTGTGTCATGTCTTTTTCTTTTTCCCTTTTTTTTTGCGTCTTTTTTTGTGCTATAAATGTTGCATTTTTAAGGGATGTCAAGTTAAAAGTAAAAACAAACAAAAAAACAGGAATTTCCATTCGGTTGTACTCCTTGCTGTTTTTCAACATGTTCTGTGTGGCTATTAATGCAAAATGATACACAGGGCAGTCGAATGACTAAAGGAATGCCAGGTTTTTAAAAAGTTTAACTTTTAGCTTGAGCGCCACGTTTTTACATTGCAAAACACTGCAAAAGATGCAAGACATGAGCGCAACAGTCAAACACGTCCATCTAGGGCATGTTTACATAGAAAAACATTGGAAAAACAAAAGTGCAGTGGAATGCAGAAACAGCCCCAAAGGTGGCATCCTAACTGTCATGGATTCTTATAAGTGACTGATTTGGAGCACTCTATATAGGCAGCAACTTCAAGTGCAAACTAAATTATGAGAGCAAAACCTCCTCACGTGAAGGGCATTGAAGACTGAAGTTACGATTAATTTCAATATAATATGACCTTGACATATTATCAACACAATAAGACAAACATAAAAATGCATAACACACGAATATTAGATACAAAAAAAATGTCAGTTTTGAAATGAATTCAAATGTTTTTATGACTATTTTCATCAATGAATAAAATGTTTATTTATTTTTAGCATTTTTCTCGGCTTGACTTTCGGCTCCATATGGAACTTGTTGCAATGCATTCTGGGATTGCATCTAATTTGGTCAAAATGAGATCTTAGCGTAATGTTGCAAACTAACTTTGTGAGTGTAGGTCACCTATGCTGCCTTAAAATGCTATTAAGTTAGGAAGCTAACTAGGTTTTGGTACAGAGCTAATACACTACTTTTCAAAGGTTTGGTGTCAGTATGTATTTTTTTTTTTTTAAAGAAATTAATACTTTTATTCAGCAAAGATGCATTGAATTATTCCAAAGTGACAGTAAAACATTAATAATGTTCCAACAGATTTATATCTCAATAAATGCTGTTCTTCTGAACTTTCTATTGAACAAAGAATCATATGAAAAAAAAAATTCACAAAAATATTAAGCAGCATAACTGTTTTCAACATTGATGAAGCAAATGATTTCTGAATATAGCAGAATGATTTATGAAAGATCATGTGACACTGAAGACTGGAGTAACCATGCTGAAAATTCAGCTTTGCATCATTATCATCAATAAATTACATTATCAAATATATTCAAATAGAAGACAGTTATTTAAAACTAATAATATTTCACAATATTACCGTTTTTCAGTATTTTAATCAAATAAATGTAGCCTTGTTGAGAATAAGAGACTTCTTTCAAAAAATCTTGCTGACCCCAAACTTTTAAACAGTTGTGTGCGTGTGTGTGTGTGCGTGTGTGTGTGTGTGTGTGTGTGTGTGTGCGTGCGTGCATGCGCGTGCGTGTGTGTGTGTGTGTTCCTCTGAGCAGCTTTCTCTCAGCAGGGGTGGTCACGGTATGACCTCTCGCTGTCTTTGCTGACAGGCTCCTCAGCGATGCCGACCTGTCAGTCAAAGCTGCACAACAACAATGGCAGAAATTCCTCTCTGTTTGTTTGCATAAGGACGGGACTCTCACAAACCCTGAAACTCTTAACGTTGTCACCCCTAAAACTCCGAGCTCTCTTTGCAGCCATTAAGGCGAAAGTCATCCTCGTCGTCCCCTGAGAGAAAAGACCAGAGCCCCCTTTTTAACCAGCGACATGCTTTCAGCATTTCTTTCTCTTTCGAAATAGAACAAATGTACGTAAATCCACCTTGAAACACACTTAGCAGAACATGTCAACATGTCAGGGTATGTTGGGTGGATATTTAACGTCTTAATCCGCTGCTATTGTGGGTTGACAGTCAGAATCAGCGTGTATGAGCTCGGAGTCTATTGTGGATGCGAGTCAGACGGCCCTCATCACCCTTCTACGGGGGGTTTACGCTCATGCTGGTTACACAGCCCTGCGTTTGTGGCCAAAGCCCTGGGAGGAGAAACAAATATCTGCCTTGTGTAAACATATGCGAAAAGTTTGGCATAGAAAAGGGGGATTATGGGTAAAATGAATAGGGGCCAATTAAAGTCCACTTTTTCTTGTGTGTTTCGGCTTGAGACACCTTTGGGGTGAGGGGGGAGTAATGGATATAAATAGCTTCAAAACTGTGTACTATCATACTATTCTATTTGTTTATTCAGTACTGCATAATATACTTCATGAACACTACCATTCAAAAGTTTAGGGTCTGTAAGATTTTTTTATTTTTTTTTTGAAAAAAGTCTTATGACCAAGTCTTTATTTATTTGATCAAAATGAAAGTAAAATGTGAACTATTATACTGTTTATAATAACTGTTTTTTATTTTAATATATTTTTAAAAGTAATTTATTTCTGTGAGCCATTACTCCATTCTTTAGTGTCACATGATCCTTTAGAAATCATTCTAATATAATGATTTGGTGCTATGATGTATTATTTTTTATATTTCCTATTTTTGTTGAAAAGACCAATACATAATTAAATACATACTGATAAAAAAATTTAAATACATATTAATAAAAAATTATGAATAAAACTAAAATCTGACCTCGAACATTTAAATGGTAGTATATTGTCTGAAGTTGGCTATTTTAGTTTATTTTAAAACGTTTTTTTAATTATTTTATTTAATGTTAAATTATATTTAAATGTATTTATTTTATTTTCAATATGCACCAGAGAATACTGTGCTGAATAAGGTATTTGGCAATGTAATGATTTTATTGGAGTAGATAATATTTTTATATAAAATTTAAAATAATACAAAACATAGAAAAACATTTAAATAAAAATTTTAAATAACTTTTTTATTTTCAACATGAGAAATTATTAAAGCCAAATATTAGAAATGGCAAGTAACACTGAATTAATGTGAAATTATTTTCTTGTATTTTCTTGTAAATGTGCTCCAATATTTTTTTATATATTTATATTTTTTTATAATATTTTTAAATTTATTTTATATGTATTTTAAAAATCAAATCATTTTACGGTGTGTGTGGTACACTGCTATAGCATTGTAAACAGTCCCACACACAGTCAAACATGAAGAGTTGAGGGTTCTTGTACTTGACTCTTGATGATGTAAGGTGCTTCAGGGTGAGGTTCGAGGGAAGACTCTCCTCTCTCATTACAGGCCAGATGTGTGCCACAGATTTATGTTTGCTGCATGTCCACAGTTTGATCGTCGTCTTTGTTCAGCAGTTTTTCTCCATTATGTAGTTGCATGAAGAGCATGTTTCTATCTGATTTATATTTTGTCTTCATTTCAAGGATCGTCCCTGGTGAAGTTTGAACCCCACAACCTTTTGGTAACCAGCCAGATGTTTACCCACTAAGCCACACTAACAAGCCCAGCTCATTTGTGTGCTTTATTTATTTTTAATTTTTTTAAGTAACAGGACAAAATTAGAAATATTCAAATATTTATTTGGATTTATTTAAAATTCTGAATTTTAATGGTAATTCTTTTTGTTGCTTCTAATAGGATGATTTCCTCACATATATGAACACTGTACAAAATCGTTTTTTTGAGTTCTGTTTTACAAGAAAATGCTATTTCAATCTTTCCATTTTTTTACGCTTAAGTGTTACATGTCGTTTGTAATTATTTGTGAAATTATCTAGCAATTTGTGAGTGAAAATAGTTTAATAGCTGTTTTTAAATCCTACACTTTTTTTTTTTTTTAAGTGAACACATTTTTTATGTTTTTATAAAAGTCTGACATGCTAATAAAATGTGTAAACGGAGGCTTTTTATATTTAGTTTCTGATTTGGTCAGATGAAACCAAACAAGATGAGAAGTGATCAATTACCTGTCAGCACCTCAGAAATTTTCTGTGTTTGTTTTTCAGTAATTAAGTAACTGAAGCAGCGAGTTGGTCCGCTATTAGACTATTTTTCATAATGGAATAAAACAATAAATATGCCACTGAGATAATGAGGCATTTCATTTGTTACATCATACCTGAGAGGGTTGTTTCTGTTGTTGTCTGCTTTCGTTCCTGAGGGACGGTATGAGACTTGCCTCTCGGGTTCGATCACCTGCATGATCTCCAAAACCTCCATTGTGCTGTTTACAGTAAACACTCACAGTTATGCAGCACGCAGTACTTTCACTTCACAGGAAAACCACTTTTGAAGTGTTTTGTTTGTGTACATCCAGCACTAATTTAACAGTGAAAACTTTGGCTTATTTGTGTTAAGCAATTCATAATCTTCCAGCTGTGGTAGTTGGGATCCAGTGCTTGTCATTAAAGGAATAGTTCACCTAAAAATGAAAATGTACTCACCCTCAGGCCATCCAAGATGTACAACAGATGAGTTTGTTTCTGCAGCGTAGCAGATTTGGAGACATTTAGCACATCCATGGTGTGTCTTCTATCTATAATATTGCTTACTGTATTGAAAAAGGCGACTCATCTGAATCAGGAGAGAAATATGCACAGATCAAGCACTGTTTACAAGTGAAAATGGTCCAAAACAGTTCTAAACAAATCTGCATGATAATCAGTGGGTGTCAAGCTAAAAAAAAAACGTACCATAGACATCTATTGACAGAAAATCTTCAAATATGACCCTGGACCACAAAACCAGTCTTAAGTCGCTGGGGTATATTTGTAGCAATAGCCAAAAATACATTGTATGGGTCAAAATTATTGATTTTTCTTTTATGCCAAAAATCATTAGGATATTAAGTAAAGATCATGTTCCATGAATATATTTTGTAAGTTTCCTTCCATAAATATATCAAAACTTAATTTTTGATTGGTAATATGCATTGCTAAGGACTTCATTTGGACAACTTTAAAGGCGATTTTCTCAATATTTAGATTTTTTTTGCACCCTCAGATTTTAGATTTTCAAATAGTTGTATCTCGACCGAACAAACCATACATCAATAGAAAGCTTATTTATTCAGCTTTCAGATGATGTATAAATCTCAATTTTGAAAAATTTACACTTAAGACTGGTTTTGTGGTCCAGGGTCACAAATGACATTTGACTGACTGGAAGAGTTTCAAGTAAATAATACAATTTCGGAACACATGGAATGTAGCATGCAACTAGTATAACACTTTTTGTCCTTTTTGAGCTGGACATCCCCTGTTTTTACTTTTGTTTTATAAAAAAGCAACAAGAATCTTGCTAAACATCTCCATTTGTGTTCCCATATAAAATCATAGAAATTCAAACGACATGAGGTTGAGGAAAGGATGATGAATTCTCTTGTTTTGTGTGAATTCTCCCTTTCAGTTTGAATGTAGCTGCAGATTCATCTCTCCACCTCTCTGTCCACCTCATGTCTCTTACTCACTATTCAGTCTTCATTCAGGCGATTAAAGACTCATTGATTGTGGCTCTGTGTTCTTTCACTCAAGTCTTCAGGTCTGCAGTGGTGAGAAATGCCTGCCAAAACATCTCTCCTACACTCCTCCTCTCCGTCCTCTCTCCCTGCCCTGTGGCACTGTGATTATTTTCCTCACACTCTCTGTCATAAATCACCTTATCTTTACAGGCTGTGACAATACTTCCCACTTTACAGCCACAACATTAACCCTGGGCTGTATGGCTGAGGCAGACACACTTTCAGTGAACGTGCCACATTCTCTCTCTCTCTCTCAATCTCTCGATGTCTCTCTCACTCTAGGTCAGGGATATACACTGCCAGTCAAAATTTTCAACACACCTACTCATTTTCTGTTGGATTATTTTCCAGGGACTTTGTATGTGTGCTGGAAACTTTTGCTAATGCTAATGCAGTGTCATTTGTTCTTTTTGTGTCCAAAGTGTCCATACACTGTAAAAAATGTCCGTGAATTTAACGGTAAAAGACTGTAAAAATGCTGCAGTAAAAACCTGTTATATTTCAGTTAATGAAATTACGGTATTTAACTGTAAATTTAAGTTAAAACCTAAAATGGTGCTACCGTATTTTTTACGGTAAAATTCCGGCAACCACAGCTGCCATTTTTTTACCTTAAATTTTACGGAATTTATTTTTACAGTGTAGTATGTGTTTTGCAGCTGTGCAGCATTATGGGAAAGCAGGGCGAGGGCATCAGTGAGAGCTGAAGGGAGGTTCAAACCGCTGAGATAAGGCTGTGAGACTCTAATGTACAATCCTCTCATCCCCTTCAGCAGCTCCAGGGAGGATCTCAACCTTGCGCTGAGAGGAGCAGGATATCTTTCATAGGAGTGTTTTTAGATTCTGCTTTTCACACAGACACCATCAGGTGCCTTCCAGACCCTATATATATATATATATATATATATATATATATATTATTCAAACATAACATACCTAAAATATCTAAATCTAAAATAAACATATCTGCTTCTATTCATTTTTGCTTAGTTCTGAGGCAATTATATTAATCTAGAGTTTTGATTGAATGGGCATTTGAATAGGCTTTTATTTTCGAGTAAATAATAAAATAACTAAATAAATAAATGTGTGTGTGTTGTTATATATATTATTCCTGTGAATTTTCAGCAACCATTACTCCAGTCTTTAGTGTCACATGATCATCATGCATAGTTTTGTCTTTCAGATTTTGTTGAAGATTATGTTTTTGTACTTTCCATGAACAAATAAACTCATAATAAATAACTTTGATTAAAAATAATTTTTAACAATTGATGCATATGAAGATGTTGAACTTCCCCAGCATAAAATGGTTCTCACTTCCCTTCATTCCTTTTGAGGCACTAAAGTAAACCTTTAGTAACATTATTTCTAAAATAAACTTCAATTTTAAATTTTTTAATTTTGCATATTTGGTTAACTGTACTGGCCAACTGCTAGTGACCTGCAATGCTGATCTCTTCAGCAGGGACATCACTAAATACACTGAACAAAATTATAAACGCAACACTTTTGTTTTTGCCCCCATTTTTCATGAGCTGAACTCAAAGATCTAAGACTTTTTCTATGTACACAAAAGGCCTATTTCTCTCAAATATTGTTCACAAATCTGTCTAAATCTGTGTTAGTGAGCACTTCTCCTTTGCCGAGATAATCCATCCACCTCACAGGTGTGGCATATCAAGATGCTGATTAGACAGCATGATTATTGCACAGGTGTGCCTTAGGCTGGCCACAATAAAAGGCCACTTTGTGCAGGCAAAATGTGCAGTTTTATCTAGTGTTGCTTTCGTCAACGAAAATTATGACTAAATATCGTCGTCAACGAACCTTTATTACGTGACGAAAACGAGACGAGACGAAAATGCTGGTCATGTGACGATGACTATAATTAAATGTATAATGAAATATCGTTGACGAATAAAAACGAGACTAAATGTGGTTTACAAAATAAAAACTATGCTAAAATGTCTCTTCATTTTCGTTGACCAAAACGAGACGAAACGAAATGTTATAACGTTATTTCGTC
>NW_015642448.1:1649830-1659437 GCF_001515625.1 Sinocyclocheilus rhinocerous | reverse complement strand
CTGACCTCCTCTGATGTTAATAAAGCTTGCATATGGATCCGCACGTCTCACGTCTTCTCAGCCCCGTAACATCAGCATCTTGATATGCCACACCTGTGAGGTTGATGGATTATCTCGGCAAAGGAGAAGTGCTCACTAACACAGATTTAGACAGATTTGTGAACAATATTTGAGAGAAATAGGCCTTTTGTGTACATAGAAAAAGTCTTAGATCTTTGAGTTCAGCTCATGAAAAATGGGGGCAAAAACAAGAGTGTTGCGTTTATAATTTTGTTCAGTGTAGCACTAACAATAAATATATGCACAGATATTAATTTGTAGAATAGTACAGTAAAATTATTTCCATTAGATCTGTAGTGTGTAGTATTTCCTGTAGTTTTTTTTTTATTATTTTTTTATGATCAGTAATATCAAGTTCATGCCTGTCCGGTCTAAAAGAGAGGCTTGTTTGACTAAAAGCTTATCTAATTTAGTGATGAGCTGTAAACTGACCTACACGCCCTTGTGGCGAGAGAGAGCCAAGGGATTTCCTTTCCTCCTCCACCGTCAAGATGAACAATGTCGGGCCCCCCTCCTCAGGCCCAGGGAGACCGCAGCACTCCCTCACTGGCATTGTGGTATATTGCAGGTAATCTGAGATGGCACCAATAATTCATGGTTACGTGGGGCATGGCATCTGAGCAGCCCGAGCAGAAGATGTGCTTCTAAGGGCCCCCTCTGCAGGGTCAGCAGCCTGCTGCCTTCCATTTACATTAATTGATTCTCATCACTCCATGACTGATGGAATAGAATACTAGCTTATTACTCACTGAACACTGCTCTGCAGGCTACACTATATGCTAATGAGATAAACAGTATACATTATGAATTTTAATTTCTGGATTAATATCTAAAAGAGCATCTATCTATCTATCTATCTATCTATCTATCTGTTCATTCATTTGATCTAAATTAGCTTGTGATACAGATTATATCACAAGCAATATACATCTTTGTCAATTAATATTGTTATTTGGCATTTTCTGTATTTATGAATTTATTTTAGTTGTATATATTTTTTATTTTTAATACAGTTTAATTTCTGCTATTTTAATTTGTCACACTGACAAGTCAAGTGCACTGCATTCTGATTCTGTGGATAGTATATATACTTCAGAAACAGAAAGAGTAATATGTTATTAGATATTGTGGTAAAGTGTGAGCTCATAGGTTGTTCCCACGCTGTTTGAAACTCTCAACATAATTGCTTTTCTGAACTACCTTGAAAAAAAATGTATTAATGCTTTAAATTTCCTTATCTATAGATCACCTCACATTCCTTCAACATTCTAGGCAGCACCTGTGTCCTTGTGGATCTTATTGTCTCATTTAAGAGAGATGAAGAGATGCATGGAGAGATGGAGAAACCCTCAGCTGAGCTAATCCAGGGCCTCTAAAGAGGTTTAAAGTGCTCTGGTTACATCTAATCTTTTTGCTCAGACCCAGCTGAGCCTGAAACCTCTTCTCCATGATCGAAACGTACAAATAAAGGTCTCTCTCTAACCCGGTGCAGGTATGAAAGGCCGCTATGTGCTCTGTGGATTAGAGCGGACTTTCCCCCTCCCGTTTTCTCATTTAGAGAAAGGATGAAATAGAGGAGGGAAACAAAAAAGGACTTAGCTGTTTACAGAGTCGCTGCTCTACCCAGCAGGGGGACTTTTCAGGTTGCATTCACAGTATTAACATACATGGAACCATAATAATAAAAATATTAGAAAGATTCAAAAAGCTTCTCAAATTGTTTTAACTAGAGCCCTCATACATTTATGATTTCATATATATATATATATATATATATATATATATGAATGAATATATACTGATATATATATATATATATATATATATCAGTATATATTCATTCATATATATATATATATATATATATATATATATGAATGAATATATACTGATATATATATATATATATATCAGTACCAGTCATCACTATCAAGAAAAACAACTATAAAAATAGATTTATACAATTGTCAAAAAGATTATTATATATCTGAAGAGATTCCATGTTAATTTTGTTTACCGCTGTGGTTCAGACGCTCCTTTAAAGGAGATACTAGCAGAGACAAAGGAGTCTTGGACTTGGGATATTGGGTTGTGTTTGGTTTGATTTGTATTGTTTTGAGCACTTTTACATGGCTACAACAGCACTTTACACCAGCAGCCAGGCACCCCGCTTTACACACTGATGATGCTGACGTTTTCAGAAATATTATCTTTTCTGTTGTGTTTTGTTCTATTATAGTGATTTACTTTTGAGCTTAATAAAGCCTTTTCCTATTGAGTCTTATGTTTTCGTGTGTCCCTCCTTTTGTTGCTTCCCTTCGAGCCAGGGGTTGTAACAATTTATTATGAACTTCCAGTCATAGCCACAATTTTCCTTGGATGATTCAGCAATAAAATAAATAAAATATTATAAAATAAAATAAAAAGTACCAGAAATAGTAACAGACAAAAAATCATTCTCTTTAAATAATAATTAAAAAAAACATTAATTTATGAATGTATGAATAGGCAATCAACAACTTGTTTTTAAAAATTCAGGCAGTGCTGAAGACAGCTCTCCTCCACTGCGGGGCTTATCAGTTTCGCCGTCGCACGTTCTGATTTCATCCGTCGCACGCGGGATTCCGCAGTTCATACTTCATACAGGTACCGCGGTTACGTTCCTATAGTGAGCGGATTGCGCAATGTTTTTTTTTATATATAGCTTTGCTGACGATTCCACTCCAAATAGTGGCGTATGGTTTTATGTTGTTGTGTCGGGGCTATTTTTGGGGTTCTTCGTGCTTTAGTTGCTCGTGTTTATGCGCTAATGTGTGCAGTGAGAGCGGGTTTGTGCCTGTAATGAAGCTGTAGGTGCTTTATCAGCTGTCAGCACTGAATGTATCACTCATCGTGCTGTCAGCCCCATCAGCGACCTGTTTTGTCTGGACTGCAGTGTTCGGACAGGTACAAGCTATAATCCGTACTGAATCTACATTAATATGGGATTACTATTGATGTCTGATTAGTGGTAAATGAGTCAAACTCTGTATTTGTGCATAATGTGGCCCCCTAAAGTAACGCTTATTGTCTGAAAGTCATTTAAATATCAAACCAAGATTTTATTTGTTTATTTAACATACGTCTTTGAATACCTGTATGTGGAACATGCCTATAGCTGATATTATAAATACACCCCTGTATTACTCTGCCAGGAAATCTGTGTGAGCTTGATGGTAACTGGCTAAACGGCACCACAACTTAATGTCTAAAGATCTAGTACCAGTGGTTCTTGAACTTTTCGGTCTAGGTAACGTTACCACCTTCAGTCCAATCAGATCATCGAAGTAATCACTGACTCACCGATGTTTTTTTTTTTTTTTTTTCAGCTCTGGGCAAAAATAAATCTGAGTACAATGTTAAGGATAAGCAAGCAACATATTGTGATTATTATCAATATTCCCACAGTTCAAATAAATCAAGAACGAGCCTCATCATTTGCTTGACTAGACCTTTGCTGATTTGTAGCAGGCATTAGAAATGAAACATTGAAAAATAGGCTAACAGTTAGAATAAAATTAGTGCTTTTTATTCTTTTGTTTTTGTCGATTTCCATTTCATGATACATACATACATAATACAGTTCAAAAGTTTGGGGTCAGCAAGATTTTTGTATTATTTTTTTCAATTAAGTAATTAATGCTTTTATTCAGCAAGGATGTGATAAAAGTGACAGAGTAAAGACATAATGTTCTAAAAGATTTCCATTTTAAATAAATGCTGTTCTTTTGCACTTTGTTCCTCAATGAATCCACTGTTTCCACAAAAATATTAAGCAGCACAACTGTTTTCAATAAGAAATGTCTCTTGAGCATCAAATGAGTATTAGGATCATTTCTGAAGGATCATGTGACACCTTGAAGACCGGAGTAATTCATTCAAATAGAAAGGCATGTAAAATTGTAATAATATTTTAAATATATAACTGTTTTTCCTGTAAATAATAATAAATGCAGCCTTGGTGAGCAAAAGAGACTTCTTTCAGAAACATTTAAGAAAATCTTACTGACCCCAACATTTTGAATTGTACTGTTTTGAGAACCACTGCTTTAGACCAAATATCTGAGATTTAGTGACCAAGCAAATATTTAGTCACTAAAATGCTTATTTTTGCTCCTTTCAACCAGTCCATCAGACATTGTTATTCTGTCCAATGCCAAACCACACACACAGTATTATGGGATATCATAGTCAGTGAAGTATATGTATGGAATTGACCAGAGAACGGCATCTTAGTAGACAAGATGTGATGCATATGTTGGATTCATGTTGTTAGTTGTGAGAAATAAATAAATAAATAAATAAAACCGGGTGCAACTTTAGTGTTGGGGGTCAAATTGAATCTTGTTGGTTTCCGTGCAATTTGCCAAAAATCATTAGTCCTTAATTTTGAGTAAACATTGAATTTCTTGTGCTATTAAAATTTTAGTGTGTGACAAGCTACAATAACTTTTTTTAAATTTTTTTTTATCTGACTCTGCTGTTTTTTGAAGTGTTGATTTTTGGCAAATTGCATGGAAAGCAATGAGGCGGTCAGTATGACAAAAAGTTATAACAAAATTTGTACATCCTTTCCAAAACGCATCAGTGTGTCGAAACTTTGCATGCACATTCATGACTCTAAATGAGAAATACTCAAAAAAAATTCAAGAAGAAATAAATAGTTTAACCAGTGTGTCAATCAGTTTGAATATGGAATGAAACCTCAACCCAACAGGAGGGTGTGACTTAAGCGAGTGCACATGAACCTGTCTGCATCAGTCCAGTAAACCCGAATCCCTCAATACATCATTGCAAGGAAGCAGGTGATAATGTCCACAGATAAACACGTGTTACCTGCAGGTCTCTTAGGTAATCAGCACTAAAGCCCCTTAAGTCCGGGTGCAATGACAAAGTGGCCACCGTCACTTCCCTCACACGCATATGCATTCAGCCCTTATCTCTGTCAGCCTCAGTGTGGCATTCACGCCATGGACAGGAACAATGGGGCCTGTCGCTCACCTCCGTCAGCCTGAGTGACAGTGGGTGTGGATGCACTTGTGTCTGACTTCAGCTCTCTATCTTCCACAGAGCTGTTTTTCCAGTCCATATACTCCCCCCTTCCCTCCGTTTTCCTTTGCCGACGCATGGCAGCACAATAAAGGGCGTGTGTGTACCCCGCACTTCCTCCTCTGTTTGTTTAACTGAGCTTTAGAATGGACCTGCAGGTCTGTTCGCCACTTTTGTTTCCTCCACGGGAGAATTTGCCTTTTTTTGGCACACGGGGTCAAAACTGGGGATAGAAATGCTGACTAATGATTATGCGAGGATTGGGCTCGGTGAGGTGGAAATGTCAATGAAGTAACAGAAAGAGAGCGAGAGGAGGGAAACCGAGATAAGAATAAAGAAAAGAGTGAGTAATATCCGAGGTATGATATCATTCAAACCGGGACACTGCACCAGCGCACAGCCTTCAAAGTCATTCTACTCCCTTTATGTTCTTTTAAGTATGATTCATTGATGTTTTATCATGAAAACATTTGGATTATATTCAGACATTCGAAAATATTCCCAAACTAGTTTTTTAAATTGTGACTGGTCTTGTCTGTGTAGAACTCGCCGTCACGATTGTAGAATGTTGTTGGTGGTTGCTAAGGTGTTTTTGAGCGGTTGTGAGCACGTTGCTATGTGTCGCTAAGCTTGCTTTCTGGTTGGAACTCAAATATCCTTCTTAAGAACGAATGCTAAATTTTTGTTATAGTTATCTTCTGTTATAGTATTCTCACATAGCAAACTGTGGTAGTAGCATATAGCATATTTTATGATCAGAACTTATATTATAATATAGTATATATCATGTTTTTAACAGTAAGCAAGCATAACATTTTAGCATAATAAAACAATATGACACATCCTCTTAAGATTTCATTTTGTGCTTAAAGGGATACTCCACCCCAAAATGAAAATTTTGTCATTAATCACTTACCCCCATCGTTCCAAACCCGTAAAAGCTTCGTTCGTCTTCGGAACACAATTTAAGATATTTAAGAATTTTGGATGAAAACCGGAGGCTTGTGACTGTCACATTGACTGCCAATTAAATTACAATCTGACTCTGCTGTTTTTTGAAGTGTTGATTTTTGGCAAATTGCATGGAAAGCAATGAGGCGGTCAGTATGACAAAAAGTTATAACAAAATTTGTACATCCTTTCCAAAACGCATCAGTGTGTCGAAACTTTGCATGCACATTCATGACTCTAAATGAGAAATACTCAAAAAAAATTCAAGAAGAAATAAATAGTTTAACCAGTGTGTCAATCAGTTTGAATATGGAATGAAACCTCAACCCAACAGGAGGGTGTGACTTAAGCGAGTGCACATGAACCTGTCTGCATCAGTCCAGTAAACCCGAATCCCTCAATACATCATTGCAAGGAAGCAGGTGATAATGTCCACAGATAAACACGTGTTACCTGCAGGTCTCTTAGGTAATCAGCACTAAAGCCCCTTAAGTCCGGGTGCAATGACAAAGTGGCCACCGTCACTTCCCTCACACGCATATGCATTCAGCCCTTATCTCTGTCAGCCTCAGTGTGGCATTCACGCCATGGACAGGAACAATGGGGCCTGTCGCTCACCTCCGTCAGCCTGAGTGACAGTGGGTGTGGATGCACTTGTGTCTGACTTCAGCTCTCTATCTTCCACAGAGCTGTTTTTCCAGTCCATATACTCCCCCCTTCCCTCCGTTTTCCTTTGCCGACGCATGGCAGCACAATAAAGGGCGTGTGTGTACCCCGCACTTCCTCCTCTGTTTGTTTAACTGAGCTTTAGAATGGACCTGCAGGTCTGTTCGCCACTTTTGTTTCCTCCACGGGAGAATTTGCCTTTTTTTGGCACACGGGGTCAAAACTGGGGATAGAAATGCTGACTAATGATTATGCGAGCATTGGGCTCGGTGAGGTGGAAATGTCAATGAAGTAACAGAAAGAGAGCGAGAGGAGGGAAACCGAGATAAGAATAAAGAAAAGAGTGAGTAATATCCGAGGTATGATATCATTCAAACCGGGACACTGCACCAGCGCACAGCCTTCAAAGTCATTCTACTCCCTTTATGTTCTTTTAAGTATGATTCATTGATGTTTTATCATGAAAACATTTGGATTATATTCAGACATTCGAAAATATTCCCAAACTAGTTTTTTAAATTGTGACTGGTCTTGTCTGTGTAGAACTCGCCGTCACGATTGTAGAATGTTGTTGGTGGTTGCTAAGGTGTTTTTGAGCGGTTGTGAGCACGTTGCTATGTGTCGCTAAGCTTGCTTTCTGGTTGGAACTCAAATATCCTTCTTAAGAACGAATGCTAAATTTTTGTTATAGTTATCTTCTGTTATAGTATTCTCACATAGCAAACTGTGGTAGTAGCATATAGCATATTTTATGATCAGAACTTATATTATAATATAGTATATATCATGTTTTTAACAGTAAGCAAGCATAACATTTTAGCATAATAAAACAATATGACACATCCTCTTAAGATTTCATTTTGTGCTTAAAGGGATACTCCACCCCAAAATGAAAATTTTGTCATTAATCACTTACCCCCATCGTTCCAAACCCGTAAAAGCTTCGTTCGTCTTCGGAACACAATTTAAGATATTTAAGAATTTTGGATGAAAACCGGAGGCTTGTGACTGTCACATTGACTGCCAATTAAATTTTCATCCAAAATATCTTAAATTGTGTTCCGAAGATGAACGAAGCTTGTATGGGGTTGGAACGACATGGGTGTAAGTGATTAATGACACCATTTTCATTTTGGGGTGGAGTAACCCTTTAATTTTCTCACAATTTCTATACACTGCACTGCACCGGATGTTGTCCAATCGTGCATATAGAGTGCATTATAAAAAGTTTGTAAGAATGTTCCTGAATGCAGTTCTTAAAAGTTTAATTTTTTATTGTTATTATTTTATAGTAAGAATGAGAAGCATTGACGTTGAATACTAGTGTAAAGTACACATTTTTTTCTGAATGTGCCCCCTGGTTATAAGCGCGCTCATACTGTATGTGCTAAATTCTGCCAAAAATTGTCAGAATTGTCCCAATTTGATTCTGTCCCTATTTTTGTTTTTGTAGAGTTGTTATGAATTTAGAAAAAGTCATGTCACGCATGATCATGACCGATCATTCTTTACTTTATTGATCAGTGGTGTCACTTCAGAGAACTTGTGCACATCCGTAATAAATTAATTAAACATCTTGCCTATTGGGGATTTAAGACAAAGTGGAGATTATTTTAAGAGTTTAAAAAAAAAAAATCACAATAATTTTTAAGTAGACATTCTTTCAAGAATTCAAAGTTTTGTCTTTAGAACATTCCTAATAAATGTTTTTGGGAATACAAAATATTCTTAAGTTAAAGTTAAGAATTTTGTGAATCTGGACTCTCCTTCATTATGGGATAAAAAATCATAAGTCTGATTAGATCGGTAATAGCACATCTCTTTTTGACCTTTTATGTTTTATGTACAGGGTATGATAACGCTAGAATTGAACTTGCATCTCCTGCACATAGTAATAAGCCACCTTTTATTTCTAAGACTTTTTTAAATTTCCCATAATGCTTTGTCACAGCAGTGCTTTAAAGATGGCATCCACCTGCTCTGCAAAGGCAGCGGTAATCACATTCCCACAATCTCCAGGATCTTAGTTGGGCTTATTTATGAATGGCAGCGTATGACAGTGGTTTGGGCAGAGGTGTGTGGCTGCCCATCACTGGATCCACTGATTCTACAGCGCGGGGGGGAGAGGAATGCGGACCGGCTGTCCTCTATCTTTGAAGCCCACGTTAAAATGACTGCCGCTCCCCCTCCTCCGGTATAAGTCGCAGCGCAGGGGCCACAGATAGAGCCTGTGTTTGATCTGAAGGTCGCCAGCCCTTCGCCCGTGTTGAGAGATACCTGGCTGACGTGGCTGCTTCTTATTTAATAACATGAAGGGGAAGCGAACTCTCTCTCATAATTAGGCCTAATTACCAAGCAGGTGTTGACAGATGGCCCACGAAGAGACAAACTGCCTTTATCCAGAGTCTTAGAGTCAGATTACTGGAGCTGTCTTATCTGTTACACCAAGAGAGCTGAAAAACGCTCTCTCTTTCTCTTCATCCTCCCATCAGAAACAGGCATTCTCATTTCATACCTGCCTTTGCCTGTACATTTAGTTACAGATCCTAATTCAGCACAATATTGACAACATCATTTTGGGCCATAATAATTGCGTTTCCGAGAATGCATTTGCATTTTGATCAAAATGCAGTAAAAAATGTAGGGCTGTCAAAATGACTGAAGAACTAAATTCGAATTTTCCACTTAAATATGATCAAAATTCGAATTATATCCGAATTTAAAAGGCATAATTTCAGTTAGAGGGAAAAAAAGCTTTTGGCTTCTCTCCTGAGGCCACAAGAGGGCGCATCGAGCAACATATTATGCACGTTTCTTCAAAGCGTAATAAAATAACACGACT
>NW_015642448.1:1643221-1649081 GCF_001515625.1 Sinocyclocheilus rhinocerous | reverse complement strand
GGGGAAAACCGCCATAAAGTCTTGAGACATGTTTTTTAAAAGTTGAACTTACATTAATTTTACATGGCTTTCTAAACATGTGGCTCTCTTGTGCAAGATGCGAGTGTAACGGTGATAGATGCCCCGCTAGAAAATGTGATAAATATGCGCTCTGTGTGAACGGCTTGGTTTCAGTTTCGCCGTAAACAACATATTCGCCACACTGATGCTCTCGTTTTCCGCTATATATTGAATGAACAACGTAGCAGCGCCGCATCTAGTGGGTTCAGCTGGATAGGCTAACAAAATCATTAAAATGTAATGACACTTACATTGTCGTCGCGTTTTGTGCGCCACTGATAAGGCTGCCTGACAGCTGACGCAGATCTAAAATTCGAATGCAACGGTTTTGCATTCGAATGTGGAATTTTTTTTTTTTATTCGACGAATATTCGAAATTAGAATTTTTTTTGACAGCCCTAAAAAAATGGCAATATAGTGAAATATTATTACAAGACGGCTGACGCAGACCTAAAATTCGAATGCAACGTTTTTGCATTCGAATGTGGATTTTTTTTTTTTATTCGACGAATATTCGAAATTAGAATTTTTTTTTGACAGCCCTAAAAAAATGGCAATATAGTGAAATATTATTACAATTTAAAATAACATTTTTCTAGTTTAATATACTGTAAAATTGAATTAATTCCGGTGACAGCAAAGCTTTTTTCAGTGTCATTACTCCAGTCTTCAGTGTCACATGATCCTTCAGAAATCATTCTAATATGCTGATTGGGTTCTCAAGAAACAGTTCTTATTATCAGTGTTGAAAAAAAATTGCACTTCTTAATGTTTTGTGGAAACTGTGACCTTTTTTAAAAAAAATATTCTTTAAATAGAAAGAACATAATTTATTTAAAATAGAAATATTTTTGTAAAATTCATTTGATAATTTTATTGTTAATTTCTTTCAAAAAAATATTTAGTATAATATTAGTGTAAATATTTTTTACATTTATTATTTTTGTGAAAAAATAAGACCGTAAAAATGTGGCATTAGATTAATTCACACTCATTTATTTCTATTCAACTAGAATCTTAACTCAGACCGAGATAAGGATATAATTGTACAAAGTGTTGTACAAATCCAATGTGGATGACAAACATGTATTCATGAAACAGATCATGTATCAAAATTTTGAATAACTGCACACTAGAATTGCAGTATTGTAACTCCGATATCTGCATTATATTCCTGGTGATTTCTGCCTCTTGTACCAATAGTGCTGTGATTATTTTATCTGATAAAAATTTGATTGATTAAAATTGTGATGCATTGAAATGTGATTTGGATAGCCTTACTTTGACACGGTACCATGATCTTCACACTTTAATTTGATTAAAGAAATCAGAAATTTGGTTATAGTTTGCTTTGATTCAGTTACATTGTTTTTTTTCCGTGCTTTTTTCAAGGTATGCTCTTTATTCCCAATGCATTCTTTCAAGTCCTGTATCTGCCATTGTTACATCAGTAGTGCCAGCAGTAGATTAGGAATCTGGATATAGTGAATTTTTACCAGCAATGGGTTGTAAATTATTTTATAAGAGAGCAATGTTTAATACACTCAGTATTGTTACAGTAAATAAGTTCAATTCTGTAACTGATGCATTGATTTTTCATTGTCAGATTGATGTGTCATAATGCATTGATACTGGCTTGCTTTTTTTGCTTGGAATAATTTGAAGGTTTTCTGTTGTCTCAGTCTTTTGCCATAGTCAAGTTGTATTCCATTGTGGTTAAACAAGAGGCCCTCAAAGTTGTGACTCATGAAAAGACTGTATTCTGTCAGAGCTTATGACTGAAGTTCAGTGACTGGTCTGTGCAAATGTCTTGAGTGTTCCTGAAACTTAAGTGTAAGTGTTGTGAAGCAGTGAAACTCAACTATGGTAAAAGAAGCCCCTGCATTAGTGCTGGAAGTTGGTTGGGGATTTTAAGGGCTGAATCTGAGATCTAAAGAGTGTGTTCATTGATGGATGATGTAATGCCAATTAATATAACAGATACAGTCCACAAATTTAACTGAACTTTCACAACAGCACAAGAACTTTTCGCTGTTTGTATGACTCCACTTGTTTATTTGCCATCTAGAATTCCAGTTATTTTGGAGTGTTCCTGAAACTTAAGTGTAAGTGTTGTGAAGCAGTGAAACTCAACTATGGTAAAAGAAGCCCCTGCATTAGTGCTGGAAGTTGGTTGGGGATTTTAAGGGCTGAATCTGAGATCTAAAGAGTGTGTTCATTGATGGATGATGTAATGCCAATTAATATAACAGATACAGTCCACAAATTTAACTGAACTTTCACAACAGCACAAGAACATTTCGCTGTTTGTATGACTCCACTTGTTTATTTGCCATCTAGAATTCCAGTTATTTTTTGCAGCATTTTAACTGGAGTAGTTTTTCTTGACAGCAAAAAATAAACAAACTATTGTCTCTGAAATCTCAGTTAGGCCTAGTTGATGTTAAAATGAAATGTTGTAGAAAAGCTAAATCACACTCTCACTCTTATGTAATTTTTTACTTAAAGGGATATTTCACCGAAAGATAAAATTTCTGTCATAATTTATTCACCCTTATGTCATTCCAAATCTGTGTGAATTTCTTTCTTCAGTAGAAGGCAAAGAACTTCTACAATGAAAATCGATGGGTCAAATGTTGTTTGCATCAGATTTAGTTTTAAAAGTCTATCATATAGATGTTTGGAATGATTTAAGGGTGAGTAAATGATGGCAATCTTCATTTTTGGTAGACATATCACCTCAAATATACATTGCACATTTAATAATGTCATTAAATTAACTGCACTGTGACCCATATCATATTACGTGTCTCTCCTGGGGCTCGTTTCAATAAGGAGGTTCAACCAACTCTGAGTTAAAACTTGAACTCTTGAGTTGACTTTCTCTGAGATGGGAAACTCTGAGTTTTCGGTTTCAGAACAGCTGAACTGAGTTAGTTCAATCAACTCTGGGTAGGTTGACTCTGAGTTTAGCGCGTGCACAACGACTATGAAAAGCCATGATCAATGGAGCTCCGATATTACGATTCACCATGGCAACAGCACCCGACAAAAAGACGCTGCATACTTCAGAGTCAATACAAGTTTAATTCTTATCACTGTTATAATATCACAGGTGAAAACTGGCAGAACGGTAGGTTATTGAACTTATAGGTTATTCATTTTCATGGTATCCCACGGGCAAAAAATAATAATGATAATAATTTAAGTGCATTTTTCTTTTTACAAGTGATCTGCCAATAGGGTAAGAAAAATACAGCAGCGACTATTTTACACTAAGTGGAATTAGCATACTTTCTTAGCGATAGATCCTATTTACAGTAGGCTAAGTGCAAATAGTGATATAGGCTATTCTATTTACCATGTAAAAGTAGCAGTTTGCAATAAGTGTAAATAATAATTAGATGCTATTTATACTTTATTCTGGCGGATACATACTATTTGCACCTCAGTACTGTTGTACATTAAAAGGATGCAATAATAACACAGTGTAAATGATTATATTTATTAAAATGATAAATACTTTTATCATTATTAAACACTCGTTAGGCACTTCCACTTTTAGAACATTTTCTTCATTTTTATTGAAAATAAATTCTAATGTGATATGTGATGGGAAAAGTGAGAAGAACGAGCTTGGCAAAAGCTGAACTCGAACCCGGTCAATCGCGTCACAAGCTAGTTTTCCGCGCCCAACGCGTTACTGCCTACACCACTGAAGCCATTATTCACGTGCGTCGTATTTAACCTTGTGTGACATTGGAGGGTAGAGCTACTGTAAATTTGCACTTAGTAATAGACACTCCGAATAATCTTGTTTTCTATTTGCATTAAGATCATTTTTGTTACCACACTGGCAGATAATTTTACTTAAGTAAAATGCACTTAATTTAGATCCCCCCCTCCAGGAAACAAGATTAAATATCTTATAGGCTATCATTTTCTTATATAGAAAATCCGTCTTGATTTAAGAATTTTTAGATATTTGTACTTGAAATAAGAAAAAACTACTTAGTAAGAAAAGCATTTTTGCAGCATGCATGAATGAATGAAGTATTTAAACATCGCTTGCGCTTTAAAAAGAGGGCGGTGACAGAAAGAAACTCTGGGTTTACCGAAGAAAACCTGCTCCTGACCAGGTTAGGTTCACAGAGTAAGTTACCATGGTGACTGGCTCTGAGTACAAGTTACCTCTCTTTCAGAAAAGGGCTTGACTTACCCTGCTTTCTCGTGTTTGACATACCTCCCATTCTGAAACGGAAAACCCAGAGTTTCTCTCATTTCAGGGTTAACATACTCAGAGTTTTCTCTTAACCTCCTTTCTGAAACGGGCCCCTGTTGTCTCTATCAATAAAAAATAAATAAATAAAAAATTGCCATACCGATGCAGTCTTGACTCTTTGGCCTAGTTCCTCAGCCTGTTTTTCTACTCCATCCCATATCTTAGTATCGTTATTTCTCTTCATCTCATGACTGACGGCACCATATTGGCAGAGGTATGTTTTGATGCATTGTGTTTGCACAACGAGAATGTGTGTGTTTCCAGACTCGTGTGTCAAGCAGCCCTGGTGCAGCGAACTTCACAATGCGGGCATGTTAATCCTTTTTAAAGCTTTGAAAACCTCACTGTCACACAGACAATTGTCCGGTAGTGCATTCCTCCGCCTTTGCTAAAAAATTTAAATGTAAAGTTTAAATAAAACAACAAGTAGGTCATTCCTAAGCACACTAGAAAGGTAAATAGCATCAGTTTGAGATATAATTCAGCTGGACAGACAGTTGCCCAAACCAGAGGTTTAATTTCAGCCCCTATATGTGCAGTAGACGGGGTCTGGCTCCTATACAGGCCTGATGGCGACTGATAGTCACGGGTTCTAATCGGGTGCCTCCCTTCCAGCTCTCCTGTAAGAAACTAGAGGGGCATTTAGTGACTGTCCCCTTTGTAAGGGGTTCATATGGGGGCTCGACTCTTAATTAGGAAGGTAGGGCAGTGAAGAATCTCCGCTTGACAGATTAACATGCACAATTTAACCACTAACCTTCCGAAATGAGCTTCCCCAAAATACCTGTGGGTCCAGTTTCAGCACGAGGGCAGAGGTGACCAGAGATGACACTGAGCAGAAGGGTCTTCATTAACCGGGCGGCTTCATATCTAAAATCAGCAATATCAGTCGCCACTCAAAGGAGAAAAATGGCTCTGTTTGTGGCTATGTAGTTATTTTGGTTTAATTGACTTAATTTTGTTTCATTTTAATTGGTGTCATTTTTGCTTCCCTCTTAAATGGGTAAATAATTAATATGGTTAGTTATGAAACTTGTCTTCTCAGTGTCAAGCATCATAAGCATTTCTAAGAAGAGTTGAAACTGACTTCCATGTCTTACAGGTTCAAAACCACGTCAATGTGTCAAGTTTTTAATGTTTTCTTTTATGAAGACATAAACAGATTTAGCTTTTCGTGACCGTTTGAAAGGGATTTGTTGCTCACGTCTAATCGTCTAATTTCCGTCTGGATTTTTGTGGTCTGTTGCATCTCCACTGTGGCCCTCAGAGCCGTTTGCGCTCGTGTGTGCTTTGAAACCCTTTTTTTGTTAGCTGTTGATGAAAATAAAAATTAAAAACGACAGATTCCAGTCTGTTTACAGTAATTAAGTTGTCTCGCTCGTGATTTATGACATATTGAGAGAGGTTTTACAAAGGAGAAGGAAGACAAGGAAAAAAATAACATGATCACATCTTCCTTTTGCCCAAAGGCTTTTAGTTTTTACAGTGTTAACTAAGACATATCATATATATATATAT
>NW_015642448.1:1636106-1642212 GCF_001515625.1 Sinocyclocheilus rhinocerous | reverse complement strand
CCCCTTTAAAGCAATTTTTAGATGTATGTCATACACGGTGCATACACACACACACACACACATATATATATATATATATATATATACGTATGACCAAGTGATTTTAACCAGGAAATCGATTTTTTTACACAATATATCAATGACCATGTCAGTACTGGCACTGTTTTATTTATTCATTTATTTTTCCTAGGATACAGATCATTGTTGATGTGAACTGAGCAGTTGCTACAGTGATGTCCCGTCCTCCTCCAGAACCACTGTACATCCTGAGGGGTTCAGGGGCCACAGTGAACAGCCTGCACTTCTGCTGTGGTGGGGATGGACCACCATTTCTCTACTCTGGGTTGGTGCAAACTTATTAAATGAACCTTCAGCCTTTTGATTGCTTTAATACTGTCTTGTTGTGTACGATAATAATCTTGATGTTTGTGTGATTTAGGTCAGGTAAAGGTGCAATCCATATGTGGAACCTGACCACCAGGAGAGCAGAGCGCATTCTAGAGAGCCATGCTGGGAACTCTGTTATCTGGCTCCACACTTTCAAAGACAGCATAAGCAGATTTGTCAGGTAGAGGAGAGGGGGTGTACTTTGTATGTCACCTCTTAGTCTGTCAAGCTAGTCTGACATGGGGCCCTACACTGTTAAAAAAAAATGTACAGGTAATTTTCTGCCAGAATATTATCCAGTAATTTTATGGATATTTCCGGTAACCCTAAGACCCAATGCAAAATATAAAAATATAGGAAAAACACCTGTAAAAAACAAATACAAAAAATTCCTTCATATTAATACAATACATTGCACCCTACTTTTACGGATTTTTTTCTTTACAGTGTAAGAAATCTGTTACATTTTTTCCCCAATTCGGTTTTATTTTCCCCCAAATTTTTTCCCTATTAATTTTTCTGGATTAACACAGTGGTTTTCTGTGTTAATGATTAAATTAAATTTGAATAATCAAAAAAGCATTTCTAATTAATTGAAATGCAATGTGGCAAAAAGAAAGACATTTTTAGGGCCCTATAAAAGCTGTTTTAATTCCAAATTCTGTGTTTTCTGTTTTAATTTTTCTGGTTTTATAATTCATAATCAAAACATATGAAGACTTCAGATGCCGAAACCTATAAATCAAATTTTTTTTTTTTTAAATTTTCAAAAAAAAAATTGTGAATTTTTTTTTTTCTTTTAAATGAACAATTTTTTTAGGCTCCTATGTTTAGTAATTTCACTTTAAAATGTTATTAGTCAGTTGTTGAATGCCTTATTTTCAAAAATGTCCAATGATATTTTCATAGGAGCCTGATTAAAAAAGCTAATTTGAAAGAAAAATCTCAGACTTTTTGCATCTAAAGTCTTCATATATACACCAGTCCGTGTCGCAATTTGATTAAGTGTACAGCCTGCTTTTGATTTATTCATCCAAAAACTGCCAAGTTCTGTGACATTCCACGCTTTGTTGTAATTTCATTTTTTATGAGTGGATTCCGTGATTGCGTCTGTGCTTTCTGCGTCATGAAAATCATAGGGCCCCGTGATCATGCGGGAGAGACCCGAACTGTGACCTCAATCTCAAATCTGGACTGCAGAGCTTATTCCCCATCTCTTTTCCCATTGGTTCTACTCTCTTGGTCTAAAACCTCATCTGGCCAAACTGGTTCAGTTCATTTGTGATGCGTATGAACTTATGATAGCTATGGTGGGCTTGTGTTTTTGTTCTGTTGTGCATGTGTTTATGTGTCTGTGGCTGTCAGTCAGGGCCGGGACTTGCGGGTGTGTGTGTGGGATCTGTCTGAAGACCGCAGCACAGTGACGAACTCTCTCCTCACGGGCAGTGTGGGGTTCTGTCAGTGCTCTCTGCTGGAGACCCGACCCGGAGCCGCTCTACTGGCCCACCCCACAGAAAACATGGAGGAGGTGAGTGACTGCTTCATCACACACATCTCAGGACAGTTCATAACAACACTGCAGTTCCCATTCTGAGGATTAAGTTGTTTAAGATACTGATGTCAGTATTTAGAATTTAAGATGACCAATGAAATGATGCTGTAAATTAATATGTTTGGTCTTTTGGTTAAAAAAAACAAAAAACAATCAGAACCAATCAGAATCATTCTTTACCTGTCAATCATTTTGCATGTTCAAGTTTACATAGTTGTATTTAGAGAGTGGGATTTTGCAAAGGCATTCTATTGTAACTGAAATTGCTTATACTACCATTAGTTTTGTTTTGTAATTAATACTTTTATTCAGCAAGAAATGTTTCTTGAGCATCAAATCTGCATATTAGATGATTTCTGAAGGATCATTTGACACTGAAGACTGGAGTAATAGCAACAGAAAATTTTGTTTTACAATCACAGGAATAAATTACATTTTAAAATGTATTAAACTATAAAACAATTATTGTAAATTGTAATAATATTTCATAGTATTACTGTTTTTACTGTATTTTTGATATATTTATGCAAATAAATGCAGACTTGGTGATGAGAGACTTCTTTCAAAAACAGAAAAAAATCAGATAAATTAGTGTATGTTTAAGGTAATTAACCAAGAAGTCTCCTGAATTTCCAAAAATAGCTAAGTATTGACAGATTAATTGCAGGTATATCGAACCAGCACTAGTTGGAATCAGTTTGTATCAGTCATGTTGATTTGAGTAGCGGTCATTTTAGGTGAGATTCATTGAGACTGTACTGTATGTGTGATTTTGTGCGGTCGAGCAGGCAACAGAGAGCGGAGAGTGTGAGTTCTGCTCTGTCCTGGCTTTTATTGCATCCAGATTCATGTTTCACCATCCAATCTGCCAGTTCTTCACTTGAAAGAGCCTGAGCTGTCACTCGATCTACATTTACCATGCTTCAGCTACCCGCAGCCCTGCAGCCAGACCAAACACAGAGCTTCAATATTGCTGTTATCCTCATCCTTTTTCCTACAACACTCCACATGCATCTCCCTTCCTCTTCATTTCATCACTCCATGCGTCCTGCCACTGTTATTGACGCAAAACTGGACTTGATCACTTCTGTTATAATCAAAGCTGACGTGATTGGAAGTGCAACCCTTTTTTCCCCCATCTGAGAAATATGAATAGTTGATATATTTGAAATATATCAAATATATATATTTTTTAAATTATATTTTATGATTTTAAGATTATGTAATCAATAAATTAGAAGAGATAGAGAGAGAGAGTAATGTATATAAATATATAGTTATTTTAAAATTCTTAATAAATAAAATGTATAAAATCATAAAATAGAAAATTGTTTTAATATAAATGTTTTATTTATATATATATATATATATACACACACACACACATTTTTTAATTTATGGACTTTATTATTTATATATATATATATATATATATATATACATACACATAGAGAGAGAGTTTAAAATTTATAGTAAATAAAACAAAAATTTATATAAAACCATAAAATAAATTGAATATAAATGTAGTATTTAATATTTTAAGTATATATTTAATATTTTAACTCTAAGATGCATCTGCGCATTTTTTATGCTTGTAGCTATAAATATCAGAGAAAAGCAGCTTTCATCCCCATTCCCCACAGGTTAATTTATATTAAATATAATTATTTATGAACTTTTTACATGTATTTATTACAATTCATAATAAATAATTAAAAAATTTAATAAAATCACGAATACAAATAAAATAAATTAATGAATAGAATTTTTAAAAATGTATTAACTACATATTTGCCATTTAGGTGAAAAAGGGGTATAGAAGCATTTGTCACTTAGTATTCAATATAGTGTGCACTACCTAGTGTACTCATTTCCCCATAGTGTTCAAGCATATGGAAAAGTTAGGTCTTGCTTTTACAGCACTCTTACAGCTCCCTCCCACCTTGTACTCACTAATGAAAGCCTTGTCAAAAGGCCATCAAGGTAATAACCATCACAAGATAACTGCAGGCAAACTGCACCACTATACGTCAAATAACAAATAACAGTGCTGCAAGGCATGCTGGGAGTCCGGAACTCAAACATTGACCTCATCTATGTCTTCCGGTGTTCTTGGAGGCTTTCATGTTTAGCATTCCAGTGAGGCTGACAGTGCAGGGCTTTAATTAATAGACTCGCTGTTATTTATTGACTGTTTAACTCGCGTCAATTTCTCTCTCTCTCTCTCTCTCTAACCTGGGGGGATGAGAGCTGCCCTTCTCTGCTGTTTATAGTTACAGTGGTAAACACGTGTAGAACGCGCAGATGTGTCTTAGTGTTAAAATATGAAATGGTCTGAAGTCAGAGATGTTAAATTGAACTTAATTAGGAGGATTCTTAATCATGGCTGCCTATGCAATCAGGCCAGACATATTGGCATCAACCAGTTCCTCAGGAGTTATTATAGGGATATTGTATGCATGTTATTTACAGTGTCCCAAAAAGTATTTGGACACTTATTAAAAACAAAAAATCACTGTATTAGATAAAATATTACACCAAGTTGAAGTTTGATACACTTTGAGCAAAAGATTCTACAAAACAAATGTTCAAAATTGAGAAACATTCTGGTTAATGTGATTAATTGAATGTGTGGTTAGTCCTGTATGAACTTGAGGAGAACTTGACTTCATGCATCCACTAAAAGTCACCTTGAGACCAATTATACATCATCGTTGGTTTGCAAATGTCTCTGGTTTTGATTTTTTTTTTGTCTAATGTAGTGGCTTAAAGTGTCCAGATACTTTTGGCGCTGTTGTAGTTGCCAGGGAAATCTGCATGCATGTTCACAAGTGGTCACACTACTTTTAATGTTGTTAGGCAGAAACATTAGTGTGTCAGTTCCTTATTATTATTAATGGTCATGGCCCTTCTGTGTTGGAAGCTGTTGTGTTTTTTTTTTTTATCATTTGCCTCTTTTTGGAGTCAGACGAGTCAAGACTTGATGAGGCAGAGTGCATGAAAATGGGAAGCTGCTGGAAATCAGCCCAATGTTGGCTGCACTCGCTTACCACCTGTGAACATGCATCATGGCAAACTATCAGGACAGTTGACTAATGCACATTTGTGCAGAGCTTTTGTGCATTTTGTAAAGTCTGTGAATATAGATTATTTGGAGGATATCACTCATTTTAGCGTTGATGTGAGGATACCATCTGCTAAAGATTGAAGAGAAGTAATAACCGACTATGAATCATTGACAAAGTGCCTGTATCATCTAGGCGTGCGTTCAACTTGCAGTACTTCAGCATTAATAGTAGTGACTCCTAATGACTCCCTTAATGATTTTCTCTGAAACTGCTCTTAGGAAAAATTCAGCAGTGAAAACAAATCCAAGTTTTTAATGTGTATGATGTTTTTCAGGTGAGTGTGGTGGAGGTGAAGAGCTGGACTCCAGTTTGCACTCTGAAACCAGATTCAAAGCTGGGGATGCTCATGTGTATGAAGATGTGGCAGGTAAGAGTCACAGCAGTTTGCTACATTTGTGTGGATGTATGCTTAATAAAATAAACTCTTCATCATATATTCTGGAGTATGGAAGTGGTTGTTTTATGTAATGCTGGATTTTATTTTTTTCACTTTATATTACAAATAATTTATGTTGAAAGTAAATTAGGAGGTTTTTTTAGTTGGGAATATAGAGTATTTATTTATGTATGCATGTATGTATGTATATAATTTTATTTTGCTTTGCCGAGTTTTGCTTGATTTTTTTTCACACCGTTCTAATGTTAAACGTAGTTAGGATGGTTAGTAAAGACCCTAAATTGACATTTACAGAAAAATGTTTAGACTTTTTCACACACGTGAACCTGCTCATGCTCCCACTTTATTGTTTCCAGTTATGTATATCAAGTTTCTCATGCATGCGTGGAAATGTTCTTGTTTGCACTGGAAAGTTTCTGAGTTTTTTTTCTTTTCTTTTCATGCAACTTAGTTAACACACACTTTCTGAGCCCTGTCTGATTTTCCAAGGTGTTGTTGCGCTAAATTTTGACATTGTCAAGCATTGCCTTTTGAAGTACTGACAAGCAAACCTAGAGCTCACAGAGTAACCGAGCAGTTGGCAAGTGTGTAAAGTGACAGAACTAATCTGATTTATGGATGCGACCTGTCCGGGCTGTTCCT
>NW_015642448.1:1615095-1635908 GCF_001515625.1 Sinocyclocheilus rhinocerous | reverse complement strand
TGCACTGTAATCATAGTGTTTGGAACAACTTCACTTCAGTGCCGTATATCAACTGTGCGTGTGTGTTTTGTAAACGCAGCAAAAAAATTTATTTTGCCCCATTACAGAAACCTATAATTATTTTCACAGATAATTAATGTGTCTTTTTGTCATATTTACGAGTTTTCCATCTGTAACCTTGAACTAAAACGTGAATCTCAGGGCAGTTGACAGCGGGGCGGAGTTTGCTTGCAGTTAATTGGCAGAGCTAATCAAAGCAGTTAATGAACACAGTACTAGCTGCAGGCGCTTTCGGTGGTTGAATCAGTGATGGCCAATGAAAAGACTGGTGTTGTAATTCAGTTTGTTTTTCACCAGCATTCCCCCCGTCTTGTGTAGACAGTGGGGCTCTAAGTGCCGCCTGCCTGAATTAGAATTGATAATTATGAAGTATTAATGGGGCGCCCCACAGGTAGGTGCTGACTTCTAACAGCAGGACCCTGGGCGGCCGTGAATCGCTTCGAGCTGTTGTCTTTCATTTGCTCAGACGAGGAGATCTGTTACTGTCAAGCTCAAGCCCGGCAGGCTGAGTTCAGAGGTACCCGTCTACCCAGATGAGGAACCCAGTGTGAACGTGTTAAGCAGTCTTCGCTCAGTGTGGGCACACTTGGCCCGGTCACTTCCCCAGCGGCTGTAGCACACTGCTCGCTCTCGGTGTCAATCAATCATGAAGCGGTTGTCTAGTTATCCTCACGATCCCTGCTGGTGCAGACTGCCATTTCCTCAACCTCACACACACACACACACACACACACAGGCGGTCGCTATCCTCCTCGCTCTCTTCTCTTCTCTTTGAACACGTCTCTTCCATCATGCTGCCAGTAGAACTGACAACAGATTTATTTTCTTTCTTTAAGCGCTTTTCGTTGGACTGTTGGAATAGATTAAATGCCATATTAAGTAATGCTTTCTTTTGGGTTTGGCTTGAGCCTTGTTTGGCACTTTTTGACTTTTTCCCCCAGCTTGATTGTAATAGAGCCCTGTGGCTTCTGATTGGTTGGAACTTCATGAAGAGTGTCTCAGTACTTTTAGATTAGAGATACACATGATATATTGTCTGCACTGTAATCATAGTGTTTGGAACAACTTCACTTCAGTGCCGTATATCAACTGTGCGTGTGTGTTTTGTAAACGCAGCAAAAAAATTTATTTTGCCCCATTACAGAAACCTATAATTATTTTCACAGATAATTAATGTGTCTTTTTGTCATATTTACGAGTTTTCCATCTGTAACCTTGAACTAAAACGTGAATCTCAGGGCAGTTGACAGCGGGGCGGAGTTTGCTTGCAGTTAATTGGCAGAGCTAATCAAAGCAGTTAATGAACACAGTACTAGCTGCAGGCGCTTTCGGTGGTTGAATCAGTGATGGCCAATGAAAAGACTGGTGTTGTAATTCAGTTTGTTTTTCACCAGCATTCCCCCCGTCTTGTGTAGACAGTGGGGCTCTAAGTGCCGCCTGCCTGAATTAGAATTGATAATTATGAAGTATTAATGGGGCGCCCCACAGGTAGGTGCTGACTTCTAACAGCAGGACCCTGGGCGGCCGTGAATCGCTTCGAGCTGTTGTCTTTCATTTGCTCAGACGAGGAGATCTGTTACTGTCAAGCTCAAGCCCGGCAGGCTGAGTTCAGAGGTACCCGTCTACCCAGATGAGGAACCCAGTGTGAACGTGTTAAGCAGTCTTCGCTCAGTGTGGGCACACTTGGCCCGGTCACTTCCCCAGCGGCTGTAGCACACTGCTCGCTCTCGGTGTCAATCAATCATGAAGCGGTTGTCTAGTTATCCTCACGATCCCTGCTGGTGCAGACTGCCATTTCCTCAACCTCACACACACACACACACACACACACAGGCGGTCGCTATCCTCCTCGCTCTCTTCTCTTCTCTTTGAACACGTCTCTTCCATCATGCTGCCAGTAGAACTGACAACAGATTTATTTTCTTTCTTTAAGCGCTTTTCGTTGGACTGTTGGAATAGATTAAATGCCATATTAAGTAATGCTTTCTTTTGGGTTTGGCTTGAGCCTTGTTTGGCACTTTTTGACTTTTTCCCCCAGCTTGATTGTAATAGAGCCCTGTGGCTTCTGATTGGTTGGAACTTCATGAAGAGTGTCTCAGTACTTTTAGATTAGAGATACACATGATATATTGTACCGTTATTGGCTGATACTGATATTGGCCTTTTTTTTGTGTGTGTGTGTGTGTTTGGCCATTCAGTGTTGACGCTTTTGTTAGTTAAAACTATTAAAAATCATTTTCGTTAATTGAAAAAAGCATAAACATTAGCTGAAATAATATATGAAGTATAATATAAATATTTTATTTAAGAAAATAAAATATAAATTGTAGTTAAAATTGCCTTATCAACTAACTGAAATAAAATATTTTAAAGTATGTTAAAGTATTGTCATACTGAAATAAAAACAAAGCTAAATAGAACTATTTAAAATAATTAATAAATATGACGAACACACAGAATTACTAGAAGTAAACTAGAATTAAAATGAATACTGAAAATAGAGAAGCTAATTGAATATATTAATAAATACTATAATAGTATATTATTAATACTAAAATTATACTGCAGTCAGTGTTGGATATTTAATTATTTACATTATTTTGCTCTTTTTTTTAAATTGTAGTACACTCGCAAATTTAATATTTAATACATGAATTAACACGTTTTAATATAACCTTTTGATAATCTCACAAAATCTCAAACTTACTTAATTTCATTTTTACAAATTTATTTGATTCATTCATTCATTGATTGTTCACAGAATAGTATAGAATTGATCATTTATCGACCATAACATGAAAATAGTTATCATCTTATCTATATTGGTCAGTTTTAGAATCATTGCTTCCTTACTTAACATGCACTTTAAATATTCAATGTGTCAGATTAAAACAGTAATTTGTTGCTTATTTGTGTAATAAAAAAAAATAAAAAAAAGTGTAATTAAAATGCTTCAATCATACTGAAATTGCACCAGTCTATTGGAAAGTTGAACAAATAGAAAATGTGGTAGTTCAGCTTCATCCAGCTTGTCGAGAAGGAAATGTTCCTTTACAGATATCCATCAAACTCCGCTCATCACCATGACATCACCTCCACCAGCTCTGCTCCGCATGTCCTCTCCATAAGCGTTCACGTTTCAGAGCCTGGCCTCTTTGGGTTCCTCATTATAGCCCCATAAACCGCTTTTGCTTTCATCAGCATGTTGCATATTCTAGTAACCCTGTCGCACATCTGTTCACTCTTGTTCTAGGTGTGGCTTACATACACGCCACCCACAGTCCTTCACACGACTTGACCTAGTGGAGCTCCTCTCTCCTGATCTTCCTTTGAAGGCCCCCGGAGATGCGAGGAGGGTCTGTGCCGGGATCAACTCTGTGGTTTCGCTCTCAGCAGGGGCTTCGCTGGTGCATGGCGACTTGTTGCCATCCAGTGGAACACCGCTGCTCTCCTCCCCTCCGTTCTGTTGTGGCTTCAGTCTGGAGCATCCATCTGAAGCAGCTGTTGGGATGATGAATCTTTCCCTGAAGCCCAAGTCCTAATCCGGCTAAAGCGCCCTCTTGTAGACCAGCCATGGAGGATATAATGAATTAGGTGTCTACCCAGGGTTCCATGACCCTTGACCTGTGACATCATCAATCAGGGAGCACCTACACTTAACTGAAGTGCAGGGGCCAGAGGGCAACAGACGGTAATGCTTAACAACTGTCTATGAGACTTGGGGATTGATTTCCAGTTGTTTTATTTTTTATTTCATCCTAATACTCTCTTGTGATGTGTTTACATGACATTCGTGATTCAAGGAAAATTTTGTTTAAGCGTAGCGGGAAAAAGAAATATACCGTGCGAAGAGAGGACAACCGTTGCAAAAAAAGCCAAGGCAGAGAATAAGGGGGGGGGGGGGGAGTCCCAACTTTTTGGGCCTTACACATATGGAAAGAATTTTTCCCCCGCCGGATTTGCCTGTACCCGGTACACTAACGTTGCCCAAGGGCAGAAGATTTGTAATTTCTCATCCTTCTGTAGGTAAAACCCAAAGCGAGAACTAAACAAACCGACTGGACGCCCAAGTCAGCTGCCATGCATGTTTTTATTAATTCATTTAATTTTGAGTGTGTTTGTTTTTATCATTGGTTCTTGTTTATCATTGAACATACAGTATTATTAAAAAAAATTGTGGTCAGTAAGACTTTAGAATGATTTTTGAATAAGTCTCTTATGTTCACTAAGGCTGCATTTATATGTTCAAAAATACAGGAAAAACGGTAATATTGTGAATTATTATTATTATTATCATCATCATCATTTAAAATAACTGTTTTAAGAATTTTGAAAATTAATTTTTTTCCCCCTGCAGGATTATAGTAACCCTGCTATAAAAATGCATTAAAAATATAAGAAATGCATTACTTGAAATAAACTTTTATAAATATATATATAATTTATTTCAGCTAGTTGCCAAGGCAACATTTTAATTAAAAGAACTAAAACTAAAACCGTAATAAAAATAAATAAAAATACTAAAATAACACTGTTCCTGTGACGCGAAGCTAAATTTTCAGCAGTCATTACTTCAGTCTTCAGTGTCACATGATTCTTCAGAAATCGTTCTATTATGATGATTTGGTGCTCAAGAAACATTTCTTACCATTATCAATGTTGAAAGCAGTTGTGCTGCTCAGTATTGTGGAAACTCATTTATTTGACATAGAAATATTTGTTGTAACATTATAAATGTCTTTACTCTCACTTTTCAGTCAATTTAATGCATCCTTGCTAAATATCAATTTCTTTACTAACCCTAAACATTTGAAGAGTTGTGATTGTCTTTTTACAGTGTTGCTTGTTTGTAAGTGAGAAAACCCAATAAATGTGTATTATATATAAAGCAGTATTATTGTATTGGGTGTTTGCATACACATCATAGTATAAATCTAGGCCTGTAAATGGCAACACTGTTGTCACTTGCACAAGGAGATGAATGATCTTCTGGATAAGGGGTGTGTGTGTTGTGTATCTGAGAAGGAGAGGGGTGAGGAAGGAGGGGAAGGACACCTCCATTGTAAATCTTGTTGTGTAGACAGCATGCCTGCAGCTCTGTTCTGAGTTATGAGACTAGGCTTTTATCAGCTCTCTCATTCTGCTTTTATCCACTAAACTGATTTATGAGACAACCTACTGCATGTAGCCGTGTAGCTCAAGCGCTTCTCCTTGCAGATAATGAGTGGAGAACCTCGGAGGTGCTGTAAATCTGAGTAAACAAACAAGCACTTGCACCTGAAATGTCGCCTTTTTTTTTTTTTTTAAGAAGGTTAAGTGAAAAAAAGGTCACAGAAGGTAAACGGAAATTCAGAGGCCACACTGATTGTGGCAGTATAAAATGACCGCAGGCTCTGGTTTAAGAATTGTAGTGACATGTTAAAGCAGTAATGGGTGTTATATGCAAATATGGGATTTTCGGTTTTGTGGTTTACAAATATTTGTCTACTTATCTAATTATATGTGACCCTGGACCACAAAGCCAGTCTTAAGTCGCTTGGGTATATTTTTAGCAATAGCCAAAAAAAACCATTGTATGTGTCAAAATTAGCGATTTTTTTAATGCCAAAAATCATTAGGATAAGATCATGTTCCATGAAGATATTTTGTACATTTCCTACCGTAAATATATCAAAACTTAATTTTTGATTAGTAATATGCATTGCTAAGAACTTCATTTGGACAACTTTAAAGGTGATTTTCTCAATATTTAGATTTTTTTGCACCCTCAGATTCCAGATATTCAAGTAGTTGCCTCTCGGCCAAATATACAAAACATACATCAATGGAAAGGTTATTTATTCAACTTTCAGATGATGTATAAATCTCAAATCTAAATTAAAAAAAATTGACCCTTATGACTGGTTTTGTGGTCCAGGGTCACATATTCATATTAGTGCTGTCAAACCATTAATCACTATTAATCGCATCCAAAGTATATATATATATATATATACCACACTATTTTTAACTTGACACAAGGATGCATATTTACTACATTTTTAAATGCAAATACAAGTGATATTTTATATTAAATTATTAGATTATTATTTGAAATATATTAAGGCTTATTTTATTGGTAACGAATGGTATCAAATATATTTATTTCATAATAGCCAAGATATCTGCCAGCCCTGCTCTAGTGAAGTTTACAGTATCATGTGCTGTGATTGGCTGAAGGCAGCATCAGGTGATTAATGCTGTGGTTCATCAGAGCACGAGCAGTCTGATAACCTCTGATAAACACTGCTGCCATATGCTTCTGTTTGTCTGTTCTTTTCCTCCTCCTCTTTTCCTCACTATTTCTTCATTCCTTTTTTCCCCTCTCCATTATTCTCCCATAGTCTGTCTTTCATCTGTTTGTTTGTCTCTCTGTAGGCGGATTCTGGTCCGGTTCTGTGTGCTGGTTATGAGGACGGCTCTCTGGTGTTATGGGATGTTTCCCATCGCCGTCCGTTCAGCTGTCTGAAGGCACATCCTGAGCCAGTCATGTGTCTAGACATTGATGTATGCAAGCAGAAAGGCATCTCGGGGTCTTCAGAGAAGATCCTCCAATCCTGGACCCTTGACAACCAGCAAAACCTTCAGGTGAGATCACATGTGAAAGTGACAACCAAATTTAAATTCTTCATGAACTCAAAATTGACCCTATTAACTTTCGTAATGCGTTTTCATTATTGAAAACTTTTTTTAATCAGTGAACATTTTTTATTTAGAGATCTGCCTTTAAAGCAACTTTGCTTTTCGGCTGCCGTCACCTTGGTCTTGTGGGTTAATGGGTAATAATATTATTATTAATCAATACCCAAAAATCTATTTATGGATGGGATAATATTATAGCCTTTCTATTATCTTTCCAGTAGTAAATTATAGGGCTGCCCGATTAATCTGTAAAACATAAATCGCGATATGGTTTAGTGTGATTATCAAATCAAGCAAGCTGTGATTTTATTAAATAAATAAACTGTGGGTGGGTTGCACCAACAAGGATTAATTTAAGTAAAGTTTAGAGCTCTTAAATATAAATTAAATCCAGGATCAAGATGATGGTTTAAATGTAATCCTGCTTATTTTTAAACAAGGTTTAAAGTTTGGTGCAACGGAATTATTAGATAAACCTTGATTTAATCTAGATTAAATCTTAATCCTTGTTGGTGCAACCCACCCTGTGTGTTTTAGAGTGAAGTGCGGCACTGTGTTCGTACGCATGAGCAGCTCATTATCTGCCAGTGTTTGCAGCACCTCAGAGTGGCTTGTTTCACAGTAAATGCTGCTCCACACAAACTACATCTCTGCATCTGATCTGAGTTTGGGTAGCTTTAATGTGCACTTGGGAACCAAACATTACATTAGTTTTAAAGTATTTTTTTATTTTTAGTTTATTTATTATTATTATTGCCATATTGATTATATAATCACAAAATTTTGGTCAAATTGTGTAGCCCTACAAACTAGCACAGCAAAGCTGGATTATTTATTTATTTATTTTCAGATTGCATTTTTAATCAGAATTTTTTTTTAATCAGATAATCGCTATGTGATTTTTTTTTTTCCAAAAATCATTCAGCCCTAATAAATGCAGTGGTTTAGTTCTAGTCTTTTTAATAAAGGACAGCAATAATTGCGCCATTGCAATTAAACAGGAACAATGCAAATATTCCTAATTTTTCTTTGCTTACTACCAAACTCTCTTTCTGACATAAAAAGTTGCTCGTGTCAAAAAAGGAAATAAACTTGTAAAATATCTGCCGTCTTAATAAACTGCTATCGTTATTCAAGCGGCTGATCAAGCAAGCAATGAATACATTTCTGGCAGTGCATACGGATTTCATAATCCTGGAAATATATTTATAGTAGCAATTAATGGAGTATGTTTTATGACAGCGCCGCCCCGTCTATTATTTATTTATTTATTTTCAGATTGCATTTTTAATCAGAATTTTTTTTTAATCAGATAATCGCTATGTGATTTTTTTTTTTCCAAAAATCATTCAGCCCTAATAAATGCAGTGGTTTAGTTCTAGTCTTTTTAATAAAGGACAGCAATAATTGCAAATTGTGTTAAATTTGAAAAAAGAAGCATTATTATTGGGATACAGTGAGATGCTCTCAAAGGTGAACTTGACCTTCAGCCTTCAAGTCCGTTCAAAAAGCCTTCTCAAAATTTGCTGCCATCAGTATTTTTGAAGTGGATATTTTAAATATTTAACTGCAAAGTCACATTCTGATATAGAGCACCCACTTTTCACAATCCAGTCAATTTTAGTTCCATGGTCTTGTTTTTTTTTTTTTTTTTGGTGAACATTGTGACTGTATATCACATTGTGGAAGTCAAATGGGTTTTGAAAGCCTTTTTGATTGACATAGTGATAATGACATAGTTTTGTAGTTTCTTTGTTTTGTTTTTTTATACAAGAATCAAGGGTGCCAACCGTTTTAAATTTTTTTGATCAAAGTAATATTAGTTACTAGAGATGTTTTTATTATTGTCCATCAGTTAATAGTAAACTGCTATTACATTTCATTCTCTGTCGAATTAAGTAACTGGTTGTTCAGTTTGGTTCTCTAAAAAAATGAATTAAAACTCAGGTGTCACTCCTCTAAATAATCAAACAATGAGTGTGTAGGCGTATTTGGCATTTAGAAGTGGAGTAAGAGTATTGAGGAGCGTATTTAGCAGCGGTGTGTACGTGGCCATGCAGACACACACCACCTCATACACTTGGAAAGTATTTGGCTAGAATATAAAGTTTCCTCAGATCTGTTGGATAATAAATCAGTCTCTTTTACTTTAGATTGGCAACTCTCAGCTACACTGTGATGTCATACTGTAGTTCTAGGCCAGATTTTGCCTCTAGACAAAAACATCTCTTCTCCCACAATACTGTGCGCACACAAATGCTTTTATATTTATACAGCATTCTTAAAAAATGAGCACACGCAAAAGCCATGTTTTATCTTGCATAACACTTTACTCATCTGAAAGGTAATGCCTCATTAGCAGCCATATTCTCTGCTGATTTCAGGTCTTACAGATTCAATATTTCATATTCTGCGAGAAATCTGTGTGAAAAGGCTCTGATATACAACACTGCAGTCTTGCGCATGGATTGTTATTCTTTCCAGCGCCTTTTACACATGAATGGATGAATTAGAAATATTCCCAAACCCAAACCTTCCTCCCTATTTTGTCTAGCGTGCAAAATGTATCTGCAGTAATAAGCATTTATTCACAAAATAGGAGCTGTATCGACGTTTTGGTTTATTTTGCATGTAAAAAAAAAATTGATTTAAAATGTAATTCTTGGCGGAGAGGGCCTAAAAAAAAAAAAAAGAACAGCTCGGAAAAGGAGTCAGCCGGGGCTTTTAAATTACCCTGAAGTGCAGCGCAGTGTGACGTCCAGACAGCCGCTGCGAGCTCTTCCCACAGACGTATTTTTGTGTGGCGGTAGCGCTGGGGGTATCTGCAGGGTGTCTGCTCCTCTCGCTCGCCCCGCTTGACGAACGACCCGCGAGAGGTAATAAAAACATCAAAACCTCACAGGCTGCTAACCAAACAAAAAACACATCTGTAATAAAAGGAACAGTAGTTCACAGTGGGAGGCTCTACAAAAGGCTGAGGAGAGATGAAGCAACATGGCCCAGGTCTCCACCATCCGACCTTAACCTGCTGCTGTAGTGCACACGCTGTGGAGAGATAACAGTACTCTCTCAGCACCCTTATTATTTTTTATTTTTTTTATTTTTTGAAATTATTTGTTTTCAATTGTTTCCGTCTTTTTGTTTTTTCAAGAAAATATTTGAATTATTTGAAAATATTTGAATTTAGTCCATTTTGTCATGTAGTTTCACTTAAAATGGTATCTAATTTTAGTTGATGAGAGAAAATTATTTTTAACCAAATATTAAAAAAATGTTAAACGTATTAATGCTTAAAGGTGATTTTTCACCCAATTTTTTTAAAAGGTGATTTTTCACCCAATCATTTACTCACCCTCATGTCATTCCAAAAAGGTATGACTTGTCTCTCTTTCTTTTTGACTGTACATTGAAAGTCAGTGGTGTCCCCAGCGTGTCTTCAGCATACCTTTTGTGTTACGCAGAAGAAAGGGAGTCATACCGGTTTGGAATGACATGTATGTAAACCATTGGGTGAACTATCTCTTTAACAAAAAATAAATAAATGTTTTTATTCTGTAAGGACATTAAATATCTCAAAATAACAACAAAAAAATTTATAATGTGACAAAATGTCTATTTTAACTAAATTCTGAATGTGACACTGAAGACTGGAGTAATGGCTGCTGATTTTTTTCCAGATTTGCCATCACAGGAATAAATTACATTTAAAAATATTTTAAAATAGAAAGGAGTTTTTTTTTAAATAGTATTATTTTGAAATATTATTACAGTTTTACTTTTTTTTTTTTTTATTAAATAAATGCTGCCTTGGTGAGAATAAGAGACTTCTTTGAAAAACATTTAAATGTGCATTCAGCTTCAGCTCATGCTGGCCAATCTCCAGCAGTAGTCTATCATTGGATTGTTTGAAAGAATAATATTCCTTCTTTGTTTTTCTTCTTCAAAAAACATTTTCAGTACATTGTTTATATCTTATGTTGTGTTATTTTTGTCTCATCTTATTTCTTGCAACAGTAAAAATTTAAATATTGTCATGATGCACATTTTTTTTTCGTCTCACTTTCATTATCATTATGAAATGGAAAAATTATTTACAGTTTTTTTTGTTGTCAGCAGTAGTAATGACGAGATTAACTGCCTCTTATCTTCAACTTTTTGCTGAAAAACTGTCAGTAGTCTGTAAGCTTGTGTATGTGAGCTGAAGAAAGAGAAGCGGTTCTTATCAAGCACAGATAAACAGTGATTCGCCTGGGGCGGCCCGCCGTTCCACACGCGCTCATGGATATGATAGCCGTGGTGTTGGAATTTAGCAGCCGCATCTGTCACAGGCTTGACTAAGAGTGATTATGCTTGCGTATCGCTTTGCATGTGTGATCGCAGCAGTTTGTGTAATGGTAAAGAGGCAAGACGTTTGTTGATCAGGATTTGGCTATGGGTGGTTTGGCCTCGCTCCTGACTATTGACAGATGTAGACGGACAAGATTTTAGAGGGTGAGGCAGAGATGCTTGTTGTATGTGTGTAAAGATTAGTGTAAATCAAGCATGGCTGTCTTTGCATGCTGTTGGAGACGTGCTGACAGCACTCACAGGTGGATCTCCACATTTCTTCACTTTCAGTCTCTACATTCCTACCGCCCTTCTCAATTAAACGGCCCTCCTCCTACTACCCATCCTGCACCACACCAGACTGCTTCAGGTATCCACCATATGTCAGCATCAGACTGGAGGGATCAGGCAGTCCTATCGAGGGGTGTTCTGGAATGAGGAAGCGGGATGCTTTGTAAATTCCTTCGCTGTCATCAATAATATTTGGCATCGATTTCAATTTTTCAATGCTGTTGTGCTGAGATGTTTCTTGTTCAGGTGTCCATGAGTTGTAATTCTCAAAATTGAGAGCTTTAAGGTTGGAAAATGTCGTAATTTTAAGCGCAATCAAAAGCGAAAGCGGTGTGACGTAAAACACCGTTGTCGGAAAATGCAAGCACACCCCTCATCTGTACTGGATTGTCAGGCTGAAGTGGACAAGTGATGATAACTGGTTTCAGTGGATCAGTATGAAGTCAGTTGAGCCTGCCAAGTCCATGCCGGGGAGAGCAACATATTGCGCTTTGAACATCCCATTGGTTGCTGCCAAAAATCGATCACACTTAGCTTTTTAATTGGCCGCCGTGTAGCGCAACCAACTGTGCTGCGAGTCATTGCGCGCTTGTCTCGTTGCATTGCTTTCGAAAAATGATCAAGGGTAACTTTTTAATAGACGTATTTTTGTAGGGCAACTCAGTAGGTAGCATCGCCATGGTTCCCTCGACAAAAGCCAATAGGGTTGTCCTTTTAATTGAATAATAATAATTTTAATAGTAATAATAAAAAGAAGTTCTGTGACCAATAAAAGTTTATGCTTCTTATGTTTTGATGAACACAAATTAAACTTAATGCAATCAATAGAAGTAAAAAACTAAACATAGGCTATCAATGCTACTGCCATTAAGCTTCTGACAACTCTTTTTCTATTCTTTTTTTAAATGTGACCCTGGACCACAAAACCAGTCATAAGGGTCAATTTTTCGAAATTGAGATTTATACATCATCTGAAAGCTGAATAAATAAGCTTTCCATTGATGTATGGTTTTATGATAGGACAATATTTGGCCGAGTTACAACTTTGAAAATCTGGAATCTGAGGGTGCAAAAAAATCAAGAATCGAGAAAATCGCCTTTAAAGTTGTCCAAATGAAGTTCTTAGCAATGCATATTACTAATCAAAAATTAAGTTTGGATATATTTACAGTAGGAAATTTACAAAATATCTTCATAGAACATGATCTTTATTTAATATCCTAATGATTTTTGGCATAAAAGAAAAATCAATAATTTTGACCCTTACAATGTATTTTTGGCTATTGCTACAAATATACCCCAGCGACTTAAGACTGTTTTTGTGGTCCAGGTTCACAAATCTACAAGTTGAATAGTTTGCAAGAGTGTGATTATAAACACAATGGACTAGAGAGTTAATGAGTTTTCCTGCTCAGCGTGATGACGTTTATTGGCCCGACAACCTCTGTAGTCTCATTCAGCCACCTGTTCGCAACACGCAAAACATCACGAATGGGGCATTACTGATGTATTTTATATAGAATAAATAGAATAAAATGTAAAAATATTTTGACCTTGTATTAACCACAGACGTTATTTCAAACAAAAACCCACTCAAAAAACCCATTGACTTCAGGACGATGGAACCAGAAGTACAAAAATGCCAACTCCTTTCTAGCTTTAGGACTCATTCATGTGGCACTTCGTGTAGTTTAACCAAGTAAACGTATTATCCTCCAGTCCACCATTGGGCCTAAGGCGAGTTTTGAGGTTTGTTTTTGGTTACTCGTCGACAGGACAAGCATATGTGTGTACGTTGCGTGCATAGATGACCATTTGCTATGTATCCCCCATCAGGAATCAATAGTCCAATGGAGAAATGAAGGATAGTTCATAAAGACTGAACTCTTTGATGTCTGTAAGTTTCATTGTAGAGGAAGGAGAATGGATTCCATAAATGAAAGCTAATAACCATTCTCAATCTCTAAAGGCTGTGTTTGATATGAATGCTTCCATATTGCATTTGAACGCGACTGAGTATGGGGTAGACACCATCTTAGTGAAGCTTTTGTGTGGAAAAGCGATAGCCAGATGTGCAAATTTAGCAAGACTTTTGGATTAAACAGAGCCTATAATGTATAATCTCTGAACTTCTGTTTTAAAACACCCTGAAATAGTGAAAGCTGTAGGAAAATTCAGTTCATTTGATTATTTTTCAAAAAACGAAAGTGTGGCAATCTGTAAATCATGGCTTTCTAATGGTTATTTCACGATGCAGGCCTCGCGGCTCACTTTATAAACACCCATTTACCTTTTTTATCGCTTTGCTGTGACCTCTTAATTAAATTAATGTTCCTGACACAAACTATGGGAAGCATAACAAACACAGATAGACACATTAACCCATCATTATCAGCTCTGTAATATGGACCAGATGGGCATTTAGTTCAGGCATACCAGCCTCAGCTCGGAGCGATTCATCTTTCTCCCCCGTCCCTCTTGGCCGCAGCACGCAAACCGTCTCTCCCTTTCCTTTTGTGGGAAAGTTTCTGCTTGCAGGTGACATCATTACTGTGCACCAGAATTTTGATTTGGACTATGATGTGAGTTGATTTCAGATGCGAACAAAAGTAATGCTAGAGTCTTGTTTTTCCTTCTCTGTTAAAGAAGAATGTTAGGGACGTTTTTCCCGGTGCATTCTTCTATCCACTTGGGTCAGGAATACCTGACTGGCTTATATCTTCCACATGCAGGAGTGACTGGCTTTGATTTTCCAGGCAGAAACAGGAGCACGCCGACAAATTCTTCACTGTCTTCTCCCGCATGAGAGCCATTAGTCTCTCTGGACACTGCTTATGAAGTCAATTTTACGCTGTCCAGTTCGATTCCAGCTTCAGGACCAGATGCCTCACGTGGAGAGACGGCGCAGACGCTTGCACGCACACACTTAGCACACGTGTGCATTTTTCTCCAGGAAATACCTCAAGAACGTCCTCGAAGGAGAGGGGCCACAGATAATGAGCTCTCTGTAATACTTTATAATACGTCACATTGTTGCCCATTAGCGAGATTTATCTGGTCTCCTGGCCACCGTAGATCACGGAGAGCAAGGGAAGGTGATCTTTAGCCAGCGTTTGCTTCCCTTGCGCTGTTGACCAGACCTTTCAATGAAAATGTAATTCACTAGAGACTGTTAAAACAACAAGGCCTTCACAAACAAAGCAGTCCTTGCTTGGTGACAAAGGTAACTCACCCCACCTCTAATGTCTAATGCTCCAATCCAAATAGTGTTTTGCTTGTGCTTGAACGTTTTACGGCCGATGATTGAGGCGCTGGAGTCGCTCACGGATTTCCTCTGCCAGGTTCAACAGCTATTTAGCCGTTCATTTGCGGCTCAATCATCAGATCAGCCGAAGGTGGCTGGTGGGGAATTGCTCTCGCTCTATGCTGTGTTCTTTGTATGGATTTAAATTTGCTCTTGCTCAGGTCATTAAGCAACCAGCTCATTTGTTTCTGGTAAATAGTTTGTGCGTTGTGCATTTAAACGGTAATCCTTTCTAGCCAACTGAGACGAATAAGCGCATATGGTGACAATTAGCGCGATTGATTTCGCGTCTTATATTCAGTTTACGCCCTGCTGTCGTGATGAAATCGTAGAGATTCCAACGGGGCAGTTTGTTAATTAAAGTCCTACATTTGTCTATCGCAGCTCATTTGGATTTATGTCTGACTTGTGTTTCCTTATAGATGCACGACTCTGTTCAGATGACCAATCCTGGGGTCTCCCAGCTGCGTATCCGTGTCGATGGAAAGATCCTCGCTACGGCGGGATGGGACAACAACATCAGAGTGTTTGGCTGGAAGAAACTGAAGCCACTGGCTGTTCTGCAACATCATACTGACATGGTGAATAGTGTGGCCTTCTCAGACCATCAGGACCCCCCACAGAGACTTCTGGCCGCAGGGTCCAAGGACCAGCGGATCAGTGTGTGGTCTATATATAGTGAAAGTTGAGTTTGAAAGACAGAGGCCCACTTTACCATTTCCTTCAAACTGATTGTTGCAAATTACTCCGACTTTATTTACATACTTGAATGTGGTGCTAATATATTTTCTTTGAATGAAAGCGCCTAAATTAGTGGCTGACTGCCAATCAGAGGCGGAGCTACAACAATTTCATTTAGCAAGATGTGCGGCAGTTTTTTTTTTTTTGTGTAATAGGTCTTGTATTTGCATACAAGGTTCTTAAGTTAGGATGGGAACTGAGAATCAATTCTTATTTCAAACAGGTTCCATTTTTTTTAAAATATCGAAATGGATGATTTTATTCACTTTTGGTTCTGTTAACAATTTTCGAATGAATGACTCTTATGAACTGGTTTCTTTTTGGTGAGTTAAACAAAACAGCACGACCAGTGTAGTTTGCGGTTTATGTACAGTTGAGTTTCCACTTTAACATTTCCTTCAAACTGATTGTCGCAGTTTACTGACTTTATTTACATACTTGAACATGGTTCATTTTCTTTGAATGAAAGCACCTAAATTAGTGGCTGACTGCCATTCAGAGGTGGAGCTACAACATAGTCTCATTTAGACAGACGTGCAGCAGTGTTGCCGTTACTTACGTGTCTAAATTAATGAGTTCTTATAGGTCAAATGCTTCGAAATCAAACAAAAAAGCAGCTAATATAAACACACTCCATCAAGTGTTTTGTTGTAGTTTACCACAATGGCCGATAGTTATTTAGACGCGTTTTATTGTCAAAGGCAGAGCTTAAACCGTCCTCTCCGATCTGTTTGCTTTACCCCAGGCTGTTGTGCTTCAGTAGGTGTGTATTTGCTCTTGTAGTCGCACCTGAGTGGCACAGTAATCCAGCGCTGTTTTTCCAAATTTGCCTCCAAGTTTAAGATTGCCCTCTGGACTGACCTGCATACATCACGCAGGGTTAATCACAAGGGCTCGGGCTCCACAGACAGGCCTGTTTGTTAGAAAGATTCATTGAGGAAATTTTGTTTCGTTCTTCCCTTTAAGCACAGTAGCTGATGAAGGCTGCTTTATTTTCAGCCTAAAGACAAGGCCGACCTCTGTGTTTGGTTGTGGCTAAAAGACAAACTAGTTATTTTTGCATTAATTGCTTTTTCTCTGCGAATACAGCGCGGCTCACTCACCAGAGTAGTTTGCCATTTTTCTTTTTGTTTACTTTTTTGTACTTCTGTGTATTTTTTTTACACATTAGGAAAAGTGATATCTAGTATTGTTTACACTATTTCTAAATAAGATTCTTAAGTATGAGTCGGAACCAAGAACCAGTCTTATTCAGAACCAGTTCCAATTCAGATGTTTTGGTTTACTTTTGGTTCTGTTAATGATTTTAGAATGAACGACTCTTATGAACTGATTCTTTTTGGTTAATCAAACAATACATAATAATCAGTGTAGTTTAATTTTCTAATGGCTGACTTTTACGAACCGATTCTTTTGGTGAATCATACAATAAACCATGACCAGTGTGCGTTGATTCCCTAATGAATGACTCTTTAATGATTTGCCGTTAAAAATCATCAAGAGTAAAAAAATAAAATATCAAAAAGTATATTTAACTTATTTCTAATTTATGTCTGTTTTGTTGCAATCTAAAATAATTGACTAATTTAGAAACTTTGGCTGCTGAAGAGATTACTTTCTTCCAAATGTTTCTTTCTCAAAAGTATTAAAAGAATTGTTAATGGAACCGTTAAGCACCTGGAATCGTGAATAGGAACGAGAATCATTACAAGCCTTTCGATTCTAATCCCTATTCTTAAACTTTTGGTTTTCAAATTCAGGCAGTAAACATGATTTCTTTTTTTTGATAACTCAACCTGATTATTTAAAACAGACATGAATATTAGTTGACTAACATCCAAAGAGTTTGAAAGTGGATATTTTTGTCTGCGTATGTGGTAATAATAGCCATCCTTGGTACCAAGCTAAATGGGATTTCATACGTCTCAGAGCGATGGCGGTGGAACTTCAAACGGCCCACAGCCGTTCTGCCCCATAAAGCACGTGTCTCTGGGGATGTACCCAGACTGGAATATCTCATCAGACGGTACAGGAAGCTCGGGGAACTTGGAGGCCATCCTTTTAAAGGAAAAACAACAGCGGGCGAGTCGCCGGCCAGGGAGGAAGACAAAACAGTTCATTTCACAGTCCGCCTGGTCATTAGCCTTCTCCTTGTCATCTGGGGACCCTCACGTACCTTTGTCCATGACCTCTGTGGAGCTCGTCCGATTGGTAATCACTTCCTAGTTTTGTAGACTTGGTGGGGGGGCACAACAAAGCCATGCCAGTGGACCCATCCATCCGTTCTGTGAATAAGCACATAAGCGTTTATTGCTAGAGATTTCAGCTTATACCTCCCATGTCAATAATAGATCACTTAAGCAGTCAGTATAAGCAAAACCTTGACATGGGCCACTGACAAAAACCTGCGGCTCACTGAACAACAGACACGCGCCTGTCTATTGCAGGAGGGGTCAGAGGTCACCTGACCATTCTGCGCCAGCTTAAACAAACCGTAGTCACCCACAATACACTCCATGTGGCATGTGCTGCTGGTTTAAAGATACTCTGGGTAAGACTGGATGAATAGATGTTAGTTTTTGGAAACAAACAATAATCCCAGGTAATCAGTCTGAGGAAATGGCCCTTTGAATGAAAGAAACTGAACACTGGCTGTGTTATAGTAAATTATTTATATGTTGGCAGGCTCAGTAGGAATGAAGTGATTTCTGTTGTCTGAGATAAGCACGCCCGTGGTTTGTTTTCATATGCGGCGCTGACAAATAAAACACAAATTCGCTGAAAAACGCGGGAAAATGTGAAACACGTGCATGGCTGTAGGTAAACATCTTTGCATGGCTGGTCCACCTTAAGTTCCCCCCTTTTTTTTTCTTCTTCTTTTTTTTTTTTTTTGAAGAGCTGTCTTTGGACGTGCCAAGCGAGAGAAATGTACACAAAAGATAGGCTTGTCACAACAGATGTTCCAGATGCGACCCTGTGTCAGATGATTTCCATTTCTTTTTTTCCTTAACCATACAGAGTGTTGTTTTACTGAGTCTTTAGCTATAGCTGTCTGAATAGAAATGTGAGTTACACCCTTACAGGCTTTCAACTTGGACTGATATATAAATCAATATTTATACAATAAAATTAATTTAAAATTTGGTTATTTTTTTTACTGATGTAGCCTATCTAATCAGTTGATTCATTGTCCTACTTTGTCAACCAAAGAGAGTTGGACATGGCAGGAGACATAAAGGTACAGTTAACTGAAAAACTGGGTCAGCATTAGTTTGGCATAATGCAATATTGTTCGTTATTGTTCATTAAAAAGTCTCTTTTATTTTACGCTGATGGCTGAGAGTCCTTGCGCTAGAAAAGGTTACAAACAAGAAGGTTCAAAGGTGGATTTTGTGTTTTGTTTTTTCGCTTTAGGATTTTTATGTTTTCATAACTTCAGTAATATTGTTTAATATTCAGTGCCATAGGCCTATAGAGTGTCGTTTTTATCTTCCCGCGTTATGAGATGGATAATTATTTTTCATTCGATAATACTATCCATTTTTATTTGTGACTTTGCATGGAAATGCTGTTGTTCCGGTTTAAAATAATAATGAAAAATTAATGATAAAGTGGTGTCATATTGTCCAGTTAGTTAAGAAATTGGATTTAAATTTGACTTTAAAAAAAAAAAAAAGCCTATTTTTGCATTTAAAAAAAAAATCTATTTATATGGTTATTTTAAATTGTACACGTGTATTAACGCATTGTTGTTTAATTATTTACAGCGTAGGCTACAATTTAACACGTTTCTTTTAAAAGAAATTATATTGGGATCTAATTTATCTTGAATGATACACTTTTATTATTTATTTATTTATTAATTTATTTATTTACTTTTAATAGCGTGTGTGTGTGTGTGTGTGTGTGTTTTCGAAGCGCAGGTATTTCCTCTGGGATCAAACAGTGTTTTCATGTTGAACTTCTCACGCATCATGTTTGACTTCAAAGACGGACACAAATTTCGGTGCATTCACCGCATAAATAATGGACATTTTTAGAAGCGGTCATTGTTGGAAACAGCCGTCAGTCATCATTCATGGATGCAGGTACACAGGCTGCGCGACCGCGGGCCCCTGTCGGCCCCTCTCATCAAGGCGAAGCGCTACCAGAGAAAACACAGATGGGTAGACCCCTGACGGAAGAGCCATTGGTCCGGGTGTCCCGGCCTTCCTGATGGGCCAAACTCATTACCTCTAGCCGGGAACAGGCTCACGCGAAGGGAGGCCCAATCCTCCCCAAACGGGCTCTTCCGGCCCCAAATGTGTACTAAAGCAGGGAAATAACATGTGCGCTTCACTTGACAATGGACGGATTGTTAAAAGATTTAATTACAAGGATGAATATACACAGGCTATATGAAAAACTAGTTTCTAGCTACTATCTTTGTGATTACCTGTTTTTAAGCAATTGTTATTAAATATTTTGATAGTAGGCTATCATATGCTAAATATTTTATTTTAATGTTTTAAATGTATCTTAAGTAATTAAACAATTACAATATATTGTATAGTATTATATTTATAATTAATTTGTTCTTTTTAAAAAGGGTATCAGAAAAATATTTAATTATTTTTATAGGCATTCATAATGTATGTTTAACCTATATTATAAATTAAATATTTTTGGCAGCATATTTAGCATGCACAAAATACGTAAAAAATAATGAAATTCTCGTTCGTGTTTGTTTTTCATTGCCCTTTTTTTATTTTTTATTTTTATCTCCGTTCAATTTTTAATCACTATTAACGCAGAGCAATTTGAAATGTCTGCATACGGCGTTGCTGGTCCCAGTGCATCGAGTTGTTACCACAAACAAAAAATTATACGACCAATTAGTCGTCGCTCAAATGGCTGGAAACATTGTTTAACCTTTGATACTTCAGAAAGTCGTTAGCTGTCAGAGGTCAAACGGTGTGCAAGCGTTTCTTTCCTCTACCATGGGATTACCTAAATCACGCCTAGAGAAACAGCAGAGTAGAGGCTGCCAAACGCGCTTTTCTGTAGTAGGCTAATCTATTGCAATAACGGCTCACTTTCATTTACAGTGTTTATGTAAGTTGAATTACGTAAACACTGAGAATTTCATCCATAACCTACCTACTTCGTGCATCTCGTTTCTTTTTGTAAATGTAGCCCACTATATGTTTTCTTGTTATTCATCCTGTTTAAATAAGGCTACATTTAATTTTCTCTGCTGTACTTTTTTATTATTATTCATTTAGTAGCCTGAGTCTAAGTAAATTATAAACTAAGTAAATATTAAACCTTTTTTAAGTAAACTATATCCTTGTGTGTAATTTAGTATGCAATATTCAAACATTTCTTTGCCATTAAGTCAGTAATTTTTTTTTTATATATATATGTATTT